>NC_090784.1:22112500-22325000 GCF_040054535.1 Antennarius striatus | reverse complement strand
AAGGGAGGGGTGGGGGGGTGGGGGTAAAAGGAGACACGTGGATTTTTGGAAACATCCATGCAAACTTTGCAGCTCTAGTTAAATCTCTTTGCGCCACAGAGATGCCAAATACGTTCAACAATTAGAATTCAAATCACTTTCCTTTCTCTTTTTTTTTTTTTTTCCTGGTCAACACCTGTGTCTGCTATTGTGTGTGGCTTCCTGCCAGCAGACACACAGAATACCTGTAGCCCAGATTAAATGCACACAAAAACAGTCGATCTTTTCTGGTGGTGAAGTTGGCCGAGAGATTTTGTATAAAACTAATAATAAAGAAAGTCAAAAACTCTTCAGATATTTGAAAGAAAACGACGTTTTCAACCACATGAAGGGATTCTGCGTATCTTTTCCTTTGCTGATTAAAGTTTTTAAAAAGAATAATCATGATAACGAAGACAGAAATGTCAGGTATTGTTTCATAAATCAAATCTTCGTCATGGGAATGTCGAGGTTCAGCCAGAGATGATAATTTTATTGAGCAACTGGGGAATTTTTGTGGGCAAAATTCCCCCTGAAAGAATAAAGATAGATTTTTATTTTTTTTTTAACAGTAAAATTCTTTTCTTTTTTTTACCTCAATGATAATTATGTGGCACTGAAGCCTCCTTTTATAGAATGTTAATTGTCTGTCTTTTTGACATCAAAGCTCCAAATCCTGGTTTCGGAATTCTTTAAACCCACAAAACGTGTAGAATCAGAATCTCATGGATGAAAACGTCTCATCACTGCTGGAGGGGTTCACATTTAACCCTCGCTCCAACACGACACCATCCAGACAGAAACCGGGACTTCATTTTACATTTATCACTGATGTCATAAAAGAAAATTTCCTCCAAGAACTGCAAATTTTCCATGAAATTTATTCCGTTTGTTTGACTTTTGATCCCAAGACTCTTCTAGCCGGGCCTTCAAGCGTGAAGGAGAAACAAACCGGTTTAAAGACGCTTTACCTCATCTTTCTGGTGTAGAATAAGGTTTTACTACCTCTACCTGATGTTTATTTGTTTATTTGTTTGTTTTGTTTGTCTTTTTTTATTGGGCAGAGAGGTTTGAGGCCTATAAGGAGCAGATCTGGACGAGTATTTTTATGTTGAGGATAACCCCTCGGACAAAAGTCACAGGACGACATCCAATAATATCCGTCATACATCAGTAATTCCAGTTTTAATTCTGGGGTAGGTTTCATGATCAAGGAGGCAAATCATAAGGGGCTTTTACCTCTGGGACCTGAGACTCTCTCTCTCCTCCATCCTCCCTCCATCCTGATTACCCGCCGCCCGGACGCTAAACTCTCCTCCACTCGTCTGTTTATCTCCAACAATTAATCCCTTCTTCCTTGGACTCGTTAATATTCCGCTCCATTCGACTCGCAGATGTAAACGCGTTCTCAGCTGACACGCGTAATTACTGCGATACATCCCGGAAAGGTTTCCGTGTCTGAGCGCAATTTCAAATAAGCAAAGCGCCGCCGCTAATTATCGATAAATAAAATTAGTTGGGATAACTCCGGGTGGGCGGGGCAAGCGCGCAGGTGTCTGCCGCGTGCGTGCGACTAGGGGTAGCAGGGGGTGACCTGTAATCACCGGGGGTCTAGTGAGGCTTTGTGTTGCACCTGTTCAAAAAAATACAAGGAAACTGTGGGTTTGAAGGAAGAGGCCGGTGTGTGCGTGCGAGCAGACACTTCCGGCGTGTTTTGACGTGTTTTATCGTGACGGTGAAACACGTCGAGAACTTTCTAGTTTTTAGTTTGTCATGCGTCACAAACGCGACGTGATGCAGATAAATGGATGAATGTCTCCCTCTACTGGATGATATCCGCAACAACATGGTGATGCCTTTAGGTGATCCTGGGAAATTTGGGACTCGTTCATTTAGTTCATTTAGTACCAAAGAAATACGTGTATTTTTTATACATATATTTTATACATGTAAGTTTAAGTTTGTATACATAAGTTTAATTAAATTTGTCTTTCAAATGCTTAACAAGTATAACTATATAATTGTGTGTACTATAATGCGTTTTAGGATATTTTTTATGTCCAACAGTTTCTGAAGGCAGCCATGCTGTGTCTACATCGTGAAGGATTGTGGGTAGAGTATGGAGTGAGGTTATCAGAGAAAACTAATAACGGGGGCTGCCCCAGTTAGAGTCTTTAAAGCTGCCGGAAACGCGTCACCAGCCTCACGGTGCGTCATCAGGGGTCCACAACCGGAAGAGGGTTCCGACCTGTGGCCCACAGGGGGTGGTCCGGAAGTTGGCGGGGGGGGGGGGGGGGATGTGTTCGACTTGCGCTGCTCCCCCAGAGCCCAGGGGTGTAGAAACACAGACCGGGACCGAAAGGTTCCGGTACCCCGGACCTGGAAACGTGAATAAGTTCTGATTCAGGAATGAGTTTTAACCTAACGTCTGATTGGTGCGCCACTTTCAAACTTCCTCCAACAAATCCTACTTACACGTTTTCTTTTTACGACGTCAGACACGTGATATGTCAGCCATGACAGGAGGATAAATCCCTTTCCATTTCCGGCCGATCCAGCAGTTCCAGCAGTTTTATTCAACTAAAACTGCCCCAAAAAAAGAACACAACTTTACAACAATGTTCAAAATATTACAAAAATGTTCCAAATTCAATATCAATAATAATTTATTGTTAGTGATTTATTGTCCTATTAGAATTTTTGAGGAGATCCGTATCCTGTTAACAAGGTGAGTTCAAGGTTTGTATGCAGTTTCTGGACTTGGCTTTGGAACCTTAGTTGCAGGAGTGAAACTTCATTTTCAAATTATTTTGTTTTTTGGTCTTCCTTTCCGTCTTTTTTTTGCCTTTCACATCATGAACAGACTTCAGAAACCTTTTCTGACCGTCTTCCTCTTCTCGGGGAGGAAGATTTGCTCTGTCTTCATGACGTTTTTGGTTTTGTCAGCCCACAAAGTTCCTGAAGACCCCAAGGGCAGAAAGATCTTCAAATTGGACCCCAGTAAAGATGGCAGCCCACGGAAGAAAACCGCGATGGCTGTCTATGAGTAAGCCATCGCGCGTGATCCATGCGTGCCTCCACACACATGGATCACATGCAAACCTTCAGATTCCACATGTCTAAATCTATTTCACGCAGCGAGCGCGGACTAGTTGGGCGAAAAGCTTATTTTTGATCGTTAATTTGTTCAGATGTCGTACGCCAAGGTCTGTTTGGTTTGTTACTCCCTACAGAGTGTGCTGAAGCACAATTAAAAAGGTACAAATATTTACTTAGAGAGATAATTTCACGTTGGCAGAAGCTCAAAGTCGTCTGAGAGCTTTCCAACATACGGCTCGTCTAATTTTGTCCAGTGGGCAAGAGAGCCGGGAATGACGGCAGCAAGTAAATGGATTTTCTTTTTAAAAGACGTGTGGAAAGGATCGTTTTGGAGAAACACTCCCGGGCCAGATGAGATGTATTAATTCTGGATCTAGCCTTTGGTTCTCCATTTGGTTCCACAGGCCTGGCAGGAACTCCAAAAAGAAGGTTAGGCGATGGCTACAGGGTGGGGCTGTTCTATCCGCCTCTTTAGTGGTCTTGGAATCTCCTCTGAGAAAACCTTTAACTCCGCCCACGCTATCCTACTGACTAGACTATCGATGAGTATTTTGCCTCTGTATACAATTTTCTGAGAGAAATTGAATGAACCATCTTTCCTGTCTGAGGTCAGGCCCTCTCCTGTGAGCTCAGGTGGGACCCCTCACCTGTAGGATGCCATCAGGTGTTTCCAGCTTTGGAGGGATTACTATGAATAGATGATAGGGCAACAGTAGGATCGATCCGTTCATCGGTTTTCTTTCAACCATGCCTCTGTTTCCCTCTGTGAACGGAGTTAACTCACCCGGCCACCACGGAAGGAAAAAGAACTCGCTGTTGCTCAGATCTCAGGAAATAAACCTTTCTGGTTTTCCCGTAAGAGTGACAAAACCAAGAAGAGGAAGTGGGACACCGGCAGTTTTTAAACCAAAGCTCTGCATCAATAAATATCCCGTTAGTTCAGCCATCTTCTATTCCCTCCCTTTTTAATACGCAATTAGCCATTAGCTTCATTATCACTGTTTAATTCTGATTAAATAAAGTATGATTTCATGACTCACAACTCAAGTTCTGAATATTTGTAAACGTTAAACATAATGTGATCGTTAGCATTTTTTTTAAAAATTCCAATTTGAAAGTGACACAGTGTATGTTCTGATGTGTGATTGTGTAGTTGTGAAATTTTAAACTCCATCTCACAAATTAAAAGGTTAAAGATTAGGGTTAGGGTTAAAAGAATCCTTTAAGACTTTTCCGGATTGGGATCATAGCTAGCTAGCTCCCAGGTCCTGCTAGAGTAAGGAAATAAAACAAAGAAACGAGGTCGACATATCTTGATGTTGTGGTTCTGTTGATAATGATAGATTACGTAATGTTTCACTGTGAGATCTGGCATGTAAGTAAAAAAACAAAAGCACTTAAGGATCAATAAGGGATCACAACTTGATTCGTCTACCCAAAAACATGCATCGCTGCGAGCGAGAGAGGGCAATCATACGAACACTCCTTGCGTTTGATTCAAAGATCTACGCCAAGGATGTGTCACTCGTCAAAAAGCGACACGTCTGAAAGCCGCGTGTCATCCCGATCTGTGGAAGCCTGCCGCAATAATATTAGTGTTGACAACATATCTGACAAACAGAGAGGATTCCGTCATTAGCAGCCGCTAATTCATGCATAATGAAACACGCTGAGGATTATTCTAATTTTTTTGCTGCATAGCAATATGAGGTTGTGGAAGTTTGCGTGGGTTTTTTTTTTTTTTTTTTTTGGTTCCAGTGGAGTCGTAATGAGATTAAATGAGTACGGTTAGCTTAGCACATGTCAATATGCTCCTGGATACGGTGAGAGCACATTAAACAATTTAGCATGCTTGTGCATCACTCAGTTTAATGGAAATTAGCAAGAAAACAAAAGCAAGTGGAGAATATGCTAAATAAAAAGCTAATTGTTTTTTTATTAGTTATTTTATTGTTTTGTAATGTTCTGACATGTGGATCAGACCAGGCTGTGTGCCAACCTGTTTGATTAATCTCGTTAGCGAAACAGATTGCTAACAATTCCTTGCGCTTCTTTTTTGCGAGTCAGTGTGTCTGTCTGCACGTTGACGTGCGTCTGAGCTCCAGGACGCCTCGGATTAATTGTGCTATCTCTGTCACACTCCAATTTTAAGGTTGATTAACACAATTACAAGATTAATGTGCTCAGAAATCAAATTTCAAACTCTCACAGAAGAAATTGTCGAAGGCAAAGAGGTAACTCTTAGCATTTACTGAGCATCTTAAGACTCTGACTGGTTAAGTCCAAAGCAAACAACCTGAGATTTATCTGGATAAATGACTCGTTTCTGTACGTGAAATTACATTTTCATTCTAAGAGAGAAAATAATTAACTACAAGTTGAGATAAGAGCATTAGATAGCTTGATCTTAACTCTGGTGGCGTTTTGACACCATAACAAAGCTTAAAATATGAATAAAAAATCAATTTAAACTATAAATGGACCACATCTAATAAGTTGAGTTCATTAAATTGTTCCAAAATACTGGCGCCTTTATATTGCTTTTGTTTCCTTGAGGATGTTCCGGAAAACCTCGACAGAAACGTCTCCTGTCGGATGCTTCATGGATGCCAGCTCCCAGGCCTTGTCGAACGTCTCCTCAGAAATATTCACGCCCACATTCCTGAAGATCTCAGCAATCTAAGGGGAAGAAGTTGAAGAGGGTCAGATTCCTTAAAAATGTTCCTTCTTTTGGTTTTATCAAAATACTCCGAGGTCATGTTGCGGCAGAGGAAGACTCCAGATGACCAGTTTGGAAAAAGAAGAGAAAGCTTAAGAAACAGGGTTAAGAAGGAAAAGGTGGGAAAGTTCAACCAGCTTTTCCTTCATGAAGAAACAGGTGGGAAACGATGAAAGTTCTGTATAGGACATTGTGATGGTCTATTAATCCTCCAGTCAAATGAGGAGACAGTGGTGACTGAAGGTACAGCCCACTGATGTCAGTGATTGTAGTAATCTTCACTTTTTTCCTTTGTCTGATACTCCATACCTCCGATAATCTTTTACGTACCTCCTTCTTGGTGCGGGGATGGAACAAGTGCTCCTCGTGGACACCCTGAAGGGCGTGAACTGTCGGACACAGCAGATCTGCAGCCGTGGATGTATCGCCGTAGTTGGTGGTGTCGTTGAGCTTCTTTAACTGTGGAGCCGGAAGGTCTCGGCGTATGGTCGGGATCCCGTAGGTACGGCCGCCTACGGGAAAGGGGGCCACCAAATTAATCCAGATATTCAGTGTTTAAAGTGAATGCCTCTCTGGCGCCAATTCATCACCACAAGTCTTTATTTCTGGCTTACATGATGTAAATGGACAATCTCCGGCAGCCCCGATGAAGGAGGAGGAAGTCCTGAAGTGGTCTGGGACCACGTCGGGTCGCCTCAGGGTCCTGAGGGTCTTCAGTGAGCTGCCTGGCTCGACAGGCTCAAGGTCACCGGGCTTAAGCAAAGCTTTAGAGGCAGGGACCTGCCCAGATTCTGATGAAGGTGACCCGTCTCCATTAGCTGCAGATGTGACCAGAATGGATACACGTGTAGAAAGACCTGTCCTCTTTATGGTAGCTTAACTGGACAGACTAGAGACCTGTTCACTCACCATGTGTTAAAATGCGTTGCTCCCACCTTTTGATAGGCATCTTGTTCTTCCAGTTGAGAAAGTTACCAAATTCCAGGAAGCTGATTTGTCCGTCCTTGTCTGCATCACAGTTGTCAATCAGGTCGTCCAAGACCGTCCCACTCACGTCCAGTTGGAACTGACGGCACACTTCCTTCAGGTCGTCTTTGTCGATCGTGCCTTTGCCTTCCTAGTAGTTTACACAAACACACATGAACAATTTCTTTGATTCAGAAAAGAAAAGCTGTGCTAGAAATCACACCAGCTTGATTTTGCACCCTGGTAAAACCTTGTCGTAATGTCTGAATGCCTGCAGCAGGGAGGGGAAGTTGTGGAAGTTCATCTGCTTCAGGTGGTGTTGCACCAAGTTGACCCGACTTTGGTGTCGCTCCCTGCCTCTCATGTACCGGCCCGGCCCAGCGGAATGGATTATGTCTCCGGCACCTGAACCACAAGAAAAGATGTCTGGTCTCTGATTGCAGTGCTGTGTCACGTTCCAGGAATTAGAACTTCTATGGTTTGTAACCAGTTTGTTTTACACAATTAGCATTGGAGCTAACAGGTCAGATGGATCAATCCACACGTGTCCTACCCTGAAGGTCATTCATTTTTTTATACGAAAATTATACCAAATTCATCTGGCGGCAGGAGAATTCCAAAGGGGTGATCTGGCAGAATATTCAAGGTATGTCCTTTCCTGAAGAGAACCATGAGTTAATCATGAGTCAGCAGATCGGACTCTGGTGTCAAGTCATTGTTCAGAAGAAGAGAGGAACTTACACTTTGTCCTTTTTCCCAAGTTGTAGCATCATCTTTTCCCTACTCCCAGATCTCCTCCAAACAGTCTTTGGATTGTAAAACCTACAGCAAAACGGTGAAGTGTGACAAGTCCACATGTTGATGTTAACGTTATTATTTGTAGTCGTATAAAGCCGTACAGTGATTTACACCTACTTGTTTGTTTCTCCCAGCCAGAGGAGAGTTTTGCCAACATTACGACCGTCGTTGAAATGAGGTGTGAGGACACCGAACCTGCTGTCTTTACTGTAATTAGTGCAGTTGTACTTGCGGTTTAACTGTTCCCCTGAAGGACAGTGAGACCTTTATTTCTTCATGTGAAAGGCAGACACTAACCATCATAATCAAGGCTGAGCTATTTTGTCAAACACAATTTATAATATATATTTTTTATTTGTCTTACCAACGCTGTTTTTATTATGTCCCTCCTGAGTTTCCCTCTCTTCCTCCTTTGCTGTTTTTGAGGGGTTAATAATCTCATGCACATCCAACCCTGGACAAAAAGAAAAACACGTTCATAAGACAGAAGACACTCCATTTAAAGTTAAATTATTCTCACTCTAACTGGAATTATTTAAAAATGTACTCTAATTACAAGTAGTTCATTATTTTTATTTCACCAAACAGGTCTTTTTCATTCTTTAAATCTATCGTCGTGATTTGACACAAACCTCGAACTGTTTTCACACCGAACGTGGTTTTGTCATTACACCAGGGAGGGAGTTGAACATGTCGGTTGAGGGACTGTCCTGTCGTCGCTCTCCGACTTGAGGCGTACACCCCTTCACTCAGCTCTTGTAACTTCTGCTGGAACAACGTCTTTTGGGGAGGATTTATCAAACTGCTGCTCTGTTGGAATCACATTTATTTTATATACTCATCACCAAGCAGAGGAATAATGATGAATTATCAGTGATCTAAAAATAATAAAAGAAGCAACTCTGTGCTAAGATGAACCCATTTTGATTCTTTTTTAACAAGCCCTGAGTGTGTTGTCAGTTGGTCTCACACTGATTGATGATTTGGTGCTGATGCCATGAACGAGGGCGCTGGCGACATCTGGATCGTTTGCCTTCCCTTGGTGAACTCTCACAGCTCCTGCCTCCGGTCGGATGCTGTGGCGGAATTTCCTTACCCCCAGTGGGGTGGGAGGCTGGAGACGCAGGTCGGACACTTTCATTCATCAAGTTTTCAGTTTTTATTTACCATAATAACAATGTATTCCTGCTTGTTGGTGCTGGACTGACCCTTGTCGCTTCTTGTAAGCAGGTCTTAGCTCTGTCTCCTATAGGTATCAGTTTCCCAGCCTGATTGTTAAGAGACAAAAACTATTAACCACCAAATAAAGAGTGCTATTTAGCTAAAATGATACTCAGGACTAGGCTAGGGTGATATTAGAAGAGACTTCACAGGAGACTCACCTGAGGTGTGTTTGGACTTTTATCACTATAGGCCAAGAGAGTAGTCTTCCCTTTGGTCATCTTCAGTCAACGTCAGTCCAAGAACGTTTCTGCTTTATATTTCACCTTGACTAGGAGAACCTAGTCTTTCTAACAAATGGCAGAGAATTCTTGACTTCCAATGGCCGAGTGTTTGATTTCCGTTGCCTAGCAACATCAGTTCATGTCAACATAATCACTGGGAAAATCTGTTTTTCCGGTGAATAAAGAAGGGTTTAGGAGAAATTATGCAAAGTTTGAATCAATTATAAATATGAAAATTTATTTTGTATTTTTTGATATCCGTTTCAGGTAAAAAAAAATTTAAATCTAGCAGTCATTAAGCCTTACTGTATTTCCTATTTCCGGTTAGGATCTTCGTAGTCTTGTCCTGTCTTGTAGTTTTGTAGCAACTGCGTACGTAACAATAATTTGGGAACGAATCCCCAAATTTGATTGGTCCGTGGCGACGTGACGTAGGCGGATTGTCAATTCCAGTCATACGATCTGTCATCATCGTTCGTACAATGCGAAAAGGGAAGTTGAAAGTAAGAGAGGGCCGTCGCGGAGCTTTATGAAATCTAACGTTACACCAGGCTGTTGGTAGTCGACGCTCTCGGAGGCGCCATCATATAATCCCGGAGTCATCTTTCAACAAAACTAGCATACTCGTTTTTGTAGGTGAGTCGCTGAAACTAGCGCTAGCGGGCTAGCTAGCTAGCGAGCTAATGGCTATCCGGAGGGCTCCTCCCGATGCGGCCGCAGCCAGACACTCTGTTAGCACATCCCAGTATCTATTATCTGGTTAGCCAGCGGTAGCTAGTCGACACTGGAAGGGCCAAGCTAGTTTAGCACATGAAGTTAACGTTGTTTAACTATTAAATCCAAATCAGTCGTCATGTTTAGAACACTTCTACTCTTGCCGACCCGCGTTTAAATCCATCAACATACGTGACCAACAAGTACGTAGTTTACTAAATTAACGTCATGCAGCTAATGCTAGCTAGCTGTCATTAGCTGTACACACCCAAATCTGCATCATCTGTGTCATGGCACTCAAACGTTTCCATAATTTGTCAGATTTAGCGTGTACAGCCTCGTTTTATACGAAGTTGCCCGAATTTAAAGCAACGTAATGCTGTCAAGATTTTGTGTTTCGCATCGCTTGAGGTTGATTTGGGGGGGATAGAGGCTTTAATGTCGCCAGTGAAGCTAGCTTTGTGGCTTTTTTGCTTTGTTGTCGCACTTGTTTTAAAACTCTTCTGATACGACTCTGTTAATAAGACAACACACAAGTCAACAGGTAATGTTTTAGCAAATGTGTGTCGTAATGCGATTTAAACCAAGGTGCCGGTGGCTATTTTCGGACTGACGCTCAGTGTTGACTTGGTGTTAATGACAGATGTCTAATTCAGGTCTGTTTTTTTGCTTAATGTGGCAGATTTAAAAGAAATAAAATAAACTTTACTTTAGAACATATGTGATCTGAGTTGTGTCTGACATGAGTGACATAAGCTGCCAGAGTGTTTGTCAGGTGAAATAAGGATAGTTACCTCAGCATCTGTCCAAACCCCGTGTGTTTGTGACATGTCTGTTATTTATTTGATCAGCTGATTGTTTCAAACCAACTTTCCTTTTTCGGAAAGGAATCAAACTGTGGCTTTCATTGTGAAACACTTCTTTTTGGTTTGGACTTGGTTTGAAGTTGATCACTTTCATTTCTTGTTATTTTAATCACTAATATTGAATTCTTAAATTACACTTTAGCCATGTACCAATTGTTTTGTTACTAAACGTTAAATACAAGTCATTTAAGAACATGTTAATTAGTAGTTTTTGTGTCGTAAATATGAAAGACTACACTTTGTTTTGTGATTATTACAGTATACCTGTAACTCTTAATTTGACCCACGGTAGCCACCTGTTATTGATTTTTGAATAATTTTTATGTGATGGTGACAGTTTTCTCTCCCTCGCTTCCACCTACAGTTTTTCACAGTAGGTCGGTGTTGCGGAAAGAGACCGGACAGAGTGACATGGCAAGTAGAAGCGGAGCCACGCGACCCAATGGGCCGAATGCAGGAAACAAGATCTACCAGTTCAAACTTGTGCTTTTAGGAGAGTCAGCCGTGGGGAAGTCAAGTCTCGTACTTCGTTTCGTCAAGGGACAGTTTCACGAATTCCAGGAGAGCACAATCGGAGGTATGCATGTTGGTCAGGCTGGGTTATGAATTTGTTTTCTCTCATAAATGGGCAAAATGAACAAAAAATATGAATATCACTTATAGTGTATGTAGTAGTTACCTTCTTTGCATGGAGGAATTTGCATTGAGGGGGAAAATGGGAAATTATAAGAGGTAAGTTGGAAAAAAGGCTTTTATGAATTAGAGGGAATAACATCTGCCCTCGCTCTAGTTTACATGAGATTAATGAAGTCTGTTGTAATATACACAACCTCTGGAATGCACAACAGTTATCTTTCCCACTGGAACGGTAACCGGTAATTATTTCCTTACCTTTGGCAGTGTGTAACCTGCTTGTTTCCACACATGTACAGCATTTTGACGTCGGTGCTGCTCTAAATCTTTTTCCTTCGGTGTTCATGAACCAAACCCGTACCAGAGTGCAAGGTGAATAATACCACCGCCTCCACTGTGATGAATAGATCCTGCCATTTTTAAGTCAAATTAAACTTAAGTCAGCACCAAATTATTATTATTATCTACTCCATTCGTCAGCAGTACTTTCCCCAATATCCTATTTTTGGATATTTGTCTGATATGTCGCCATATTTTTTTCTTACATTTTGATAAATTTAGTATGTACTTGATGAATATCAATATTCTGGTTCATCTTAGATCTATTAAAAGCCTGTTTGATTGTAGAAAACAAACAGGGTACAGAAAAGAAAAGGACATCATTATAACTGAAGTTATTTATTGAGAATGAATTGACTCTAGAGGAGTCTGGGTAAATCTGGAGACGATAAGTGGACAGTGACCTAAAACTCAAAATGGAGAAAGTGACGTTTGTGTCCAGGCAGTTTTGCTGTGAACCTGTGCAGGTAAGTGGGCTTCCTAAAGAGATTTACTGTAGGTGAAGCTCTGCAGAGTAAATAAAGGATGAAAACGTATTTGTGTGACGCCCACTCTGCTTAATGCTCCAGCAGCCATCCTGATTGCGAACGCCTCGTATAACACATTTGCCACATTACTGGGGCTCCGTTTTCCAAATGTGGAATAAGTCAATCGGATAGTCCTCTGGTTGTGTCACCGGCACAGTTTAAAATGATTACCTCCCCAAAAACACATGTTGTTCAGCTCGGTCGACGCTTGCGTAGTTGTCATCGTGTTCTGTGCTTTGTGTCTCTGCAGCTGCTTTCCTGACTCAGACGGTATGTTTGGACGACACAACAGTCAAGTTTGAAATCTGGGACACAGCCGGTCAGGAGCGCTACCATAGTTTGGCTCCCATGTACTACAGAGGTGCCCAGGCAGCCATTGTGGTGTATGACATAACAAACGAGGTGAGTCGGGGGCCAGCTTTTCTGTAAAGGGGGGTGGGAGGGCGGAGGGGGTGGGTTCTGTATCTTAAATTTATTCCATGGAAGCCAAAAATAAAAAAGCTGATTTTGGTGTAATGTCAACAGATAACGTTAGTTTTTTTGGCAATTTCTATAAAACTCTGTGTTTTGTCTTTATAGATTATTTCATGCCTAACTATTCCAATGTGTGTGTGGCTGAGGTGCAAAAGCTCCTTTAAATATAAACAGTAGAACGCAAAATAATGAACACATTGAAAACCATTTGTCTCCTTTAAGTACCAAACAGATGTGTGGAGTTTGGGTCTGTTAGGTGTTTCCCACAGGATGACACAACTGTGGCAGCGGCTGTTTGAAGCAGCTTTTTTTCTCTCTCTCTCTCACACACACACACACACACACACACACACACACACTACAAACACACACTACAAACACACACTACAAACACACACACTACAAACTCGCCAGCCCGCCACGCCTCTTTCCAACCCTGTTGATTTTCTTCTACAGCACTGCTTTGAGTCGTTATTAATGTCACAGAAAACACTCTTTTAGCGCGTCTGTATTCAGAGCGTTGATCTGAGGTTGTCCTTATCCTTGCATCTCATGGATTTTTATAGTTTTTATTTTCTTTTACTAACTGATCCATCCCTCCCTAATTTGTTTGCCAGGAATCATTTGTACGGGCGAAGAACTGGGTGAAGGAGCTTCAGAGACAAGCCAGTCCAAATATTGTAATAGCTCTGGCTGGGAACAAGGCGGATCTTGCAAACAAGAGAGCCCTGGACTTCCAGGTTTGTGTTCTTGCAATGCTTGTAACGCGTTGTTGCACGTTAACATCTGCTGAAGTTTAGAACGTCCGCGTTGTATTTCCGAGACGTTCCGTGTTTGCCTGCTACGAAAATGTTGGGACGCGATATTAAATGTTAATAAAACAGAATTCAGTGCAAACAAGACATTTAGGGTTCAAACTGATGAACTTTGTTGTATTTTAAGAAATGCCAGCTAAACAATTCGACACTGTGGACAGCTTCTTGTTTCCCATCGTGCTGCTTGACTTTTATTTTGAACAGCAGAATATTTCTGTCTCTTTCTTGCCTGACACGCGACTTCAGGTTCTCCGTGGTCTGAGGTCTCCGTTGTCGTATTTAGCCCCTCAAAAGGACGGTTCTTCTTTTAGTGTGCAGAACACCAGGTTCTTGAGCCCCAAAATCTACTGAAATGTGGAACGTTTATAGAATGTTATTGTTGATATAAATGTCAATGAAATATTGATGACGCTGATGAGGTCCATCTTTAGATATACTGTCTTTGTGCTGTTTTCAGGGATGAGGAAACCACAAAGTTAATGTTAATTCCTGTTCGGCTGTCCTGGCTTTGTAATCCGGGGTCACACCCGCCGTGTTTTTGGATGATGATGAATCACTCATGATTTCCTGCTGCTGGCTTAACTTTCACAGGATGCACAGTCGTACGCAGACGACAACAGCTTGCTTTTTATGGAAACATCAGCAAAGACCTCCATGAACGTGAACGAGATCTTCATGGCCATTGGTGAGTGTGTCTGAAACGCCCTCATCTTATTTTTCTAAACATTTTAAGGCTTAAAATGAAGTAAATTAACTCTGTCTTAGTGTCTGTTTTCTAGACGAGTGAGTTAAAGGGATACGCATCATTTCCTGTTTAGTTGGTTTCTCCACGCTATTCTTGCAGCATCCTGGTGGTCAGTGGTAAAGAAGGGTGTTAGAGATAGATGCAGCAGGTCGTCCACTAGAGAGTGCTGCTAAATCTCAAAGACACACACACACACACACACACACACACACACACACACACACACACACACACACAATAACCCTCTTCCCACACAGGTGTTTCTAACCTCCATCAGCCTTTCTTCACTGATACCCACCTGACGATCCTGACTATTTCATGCTTTTTTAGTTATGATGTCATTATGATGTCATCACCGACCCAGTTTTCTTTGTCACTGCAGCAAAGAAGCTACCCAAGAACGAGCCTCAAGCGCCCGGAGCCAGCAGCGGGCGGAACAGAGGCGTGGACCTGACGGAGACAGCTCAGCCCTCCAGCCGTCCATGCTGCAATAACTAACACAGCTCTTCCTCATCCTCCCACACACACACACACACACACACACACATGCCCTCACCACCCCTTCGACCTTCCTCCCAGCTGAACAACATCTGGACATCGGGCTCGTTTGACCCCTGACCGTCAACCTCACTCCCCTGAAATAGCTAAAAGACTTTGTATAGCTGCTTTCTAATACCTTTTTGTTGATGTTCTTTTTTTTCTTTTTTTTTTTCTTTTTTTTACTTTTTTAAAAAGTGTATATCAGTATAATGGATGCATGTATCACTACAACGCCTACACACACATTTTCTTTTTCGTAATCAGTTGAAAGACTAACCCCTTTTAAGAAAGATGAGTGAGAAAGAAACCTGTGAAGGTGTGATTGTGTCTTGTGTGATTTCCCAGTGTGCTTTGCTGATGATGAGAAGGCCTGGCCCCATTTGGGTCGATCGAATGCGAGCGTTGTCACCCGTACTTCTGTTTGGGTGCGAGCTCGGTTCTCATCTCGAGACGGTCGACGTTTACGACCGACTATCTCGAGGCATTGACGTGTTTAGACGGCAGCAGGAAAGGATGGCACCAGGAATCCTTACGTCTCATGTGTCGGTTACACAAAAAGACATCCTCGTCCGAGGCAAATCATTGAAAATACAAAAATAAATTTGGGACTGCCCACTTTTTTTTTAGGTTAGAAAATACACAAGTATTTTTTGCATCATATATAAGAGCATCCACCTCACCTGGCTTCGTTCTAACCAGTGAGTGTTAGCAATGTCTGAATGTCAAGTTGCTATCATGTAAAATTTAGCATCGAGTTGATGCTGAGGGAACATAAACATGCTTTCAGGCTGACTTGATTTCTGCGTGACGGGATTTATAACATGTTTGTGATATCATGTAAAGTCCGTCGCCAAAGTCTCGTGGTGGATTTTGAAACTGGAACAGCCTCGCGTGGAAATTTCAACAGGAAACCCCGAAGACTGGTGCCTGCTGCGAGTTGCTGTGGCTCGAACAACTAGCTCTGCATTAAACTCTCATCTTCGTTAGTCCACATATTCTGCTCAGGCCAGTAGTCGACCTGCATCGAATCGGACGATTGATCTTTAAAATAGAGTTCAGCACACCAACGGGAAATCGGACTACTACCCATTGTCACAAGTCTGTGGAAAAAAATATACTCTAATGTCGTTATAGGGTGCAATGTCTTCTTCCTCCTTTAGTACAGCTTTCAGAGCTCAAGAGCTCAACAGGAAACTAGAGATTCTGAACAATTGTACAGTTCAAATAGGTCTGCTCTTTCGTCTTTAGTTGAACTTTTCATCCTCGGCCGCGTCCCAAAACGGGTCAAATGTTAAGCAGTGGTGGTCTTTTTTTTTTTTTTTAGGTAAATGTAGTGTTATTAACAAACTCCCTCTGGTGTCTTGTTACTTTTCTCAAAAATGGTCCCTGGTTATGTTTGAAAAGAACTTTTATTGCATTGCACAGTGTTGGTCATGTTTTAATTAATGACTGCCCTTCAATTTTATATGAGGGACTCGATTGGACTTGCTAACCTACAGCTAAGAGCGGGTAGCATCATTACCCTTCTTGGTGGTCTCTCTCTTGCAGCTCAATGAATTTTAATGATGTAAAACAGCATTACTAGTGATGGGCTGATCAATTTTGAGTGTCTGAATTCAACTTAATAAATTCAATAAAGAGGTCTCTTGGATAAGTTTTTGCTCTGAATGTCAGTGATAGATCAAGAGTGAGTCTCGCCATCAAGTCGATGTTTCTCTGTTTGAATACTCATTTCTTAAAATAGAACACTTAGCCATAATGCTAATGAATGTAATGAGAAAAGTCAAATCATTTTTGACTCTCTAGTTCCTGCCTCCACGTTATAGATCTTCACCGTCTGCCTCCTCGATCGGCTCTTGACTGATCCATCGTGACCCTTCTTTATCCTCCCACCAAGAATCCCCTTAACCGAGAATCAAATCTGTGCAGAGACGACCTGATCTTGTCTATCATCCACCTTCTGACATCATTAGCGAGGCCGTTCCTCTAGCAGTGCCCACCAGAGGTGAGACAAAGGCATGCGGGGCAGGGATTGATCAATGATTCTGCTCGCTTCACAGTGTTACAGACTATTGCCTATAGCAATGATGTCGCTCCACTCAACAGACTGCGTTAAAGGGTCGGTTCAACAAAATCAAACTTTTTGCACAAGAGTTGATGTTATTTGAAACATGTCTGTGTAGGTTCTCAGTTATCCAGGTCATGGGTATCCAAAGCTGTTTAAATCAAGTTCTGAACTGAAGAAGTCTCTTGGATGAGAGACGAAACGTTTTCAATAACCTTCTTAACGTCCAGTGGATTGACTTAAACAGCTTTGGATGTTCTTTGAAACCTTGACTCCGACCAGAACCGGATGCCATGAGACACATGAGTCAAACCAAACAAATTGACAAAGAGCCTGTCAGATCTGTCCTTTCCTTTCCCGATCAGATCGTCACAACTCCTAACCTGTTCGCCTCAGGAATGTTTCAAACTGGTGCGATCAGTTCCCAGTCACCCTGCACCCCTGTCCCGACTTGTTTTTGAACATGTTGCTACCATTGAATTCAAAACAAGCATTAACGTCAGACGGGCAAAAGTCTCAGGACACATCTGAACCAATGGACTCAGGTATTTCCTCAGACTCACTGGTGCAGGTGTTTCAACAGGGTGTTTGGTGCTTTTACTGATGCCCCGTGAAGATCAACTTTCATGGTATCTTGTGGGCAGTGATCCAGGAGGATGGAGTTCAGGATCCTTTGCTAAGGGCTGTCTAATCCCTGTTGAACTGGAGCCAGAGCTTGATTGCATTGCTGGCAGTAAGTCAGACCCGTTCTAGGTGCATGTTGGACTTTATTACCGGTTCTGTTGTAAGTCAGGCATGAGATAAAACTGGATTTTAGGGTCAAGGTTTTTCATACTTTGGCCGAAATCTTTGTCCACAACGTCATATTTGTAAAGAGCCAACCCGCCTTAAGACTATTTGACAATGAGGTTCTTCTGGAAATCTAGTCCCTGAGGATGAAACCCAAATTTGCAAGACATTGTGACAAATTATTTAAAAACTTCAACTATATTATTGGTCACTCATTTATTTGCCGAAAATGAATGAGTGAAAATGTTTATATTTTGTGTTTTAGTAATTTTCTTGGGTTCAATTTGTTTCATTTTTATTGGCGCTCCTATATTTGTTGTCTTTATGTGTATTTAATGTTTAGGTGTGCATTATGTTAATTTGAAATATGAACTAAAATACAGGATGGACACCTCAGCAGTGCTCAGGAGGAGGACTGAATCCTTCCAGCTACCAGTTCACACTTTTTTGCCCACACTGTTATTCAACCGGCCAGCTTCCGGTCCCCAAGCCCTTGTCAACCGATTTAAGTGTTCCGATTCTTTCACTCCCGAGTAAAATGGAAGAAAATGTAAGTATATTCTTCCCTTCTATCGATCTGAAACAGTGGAATTCTGAATCCATACCTTCAGCTACAGCGGAATAAAAAAATCCTGGACGACTTTCTCGTCGGACGTTTTTCTGGGGGACAACAAGCGGAAGTCAACAAATCCGTTTACTAGCGTTAGCTCCTACGTTCCTGAAGTCAGTGAAAGTCGATTTTATCGTAGTTTTTGTTGTATTTAGTTCAGCTAATAAAATGTCTTCGTTTGACTCTTTGGGAAATGTAGTTATAAATGGACTAACAGCTGCTGGAGAGGAAGTTTTTGGAGCTTTAAAAAAAACTACCGTCAAGAACGAAGAAGAGAGAAATCATCAACGCCGACTGCTGGATCTCTGCCTCAGAGCCGAACTGAAGTTACACAGGATAGGTAAACAACACGTCATTTAGTGAACGGAACTGGAGATCTGACATCAATTAATTCACATTTTAACAAACGTAACTGATCTCCTGGCATGTCTGCGTTTGTGTCATAGTATTAGTTTGTAGTCATACTAACATGATGCTCCTGCTGTTGTTCCTCCAGATGGTCCACAGCATCATGTCTGTAAGGAGGAGGAGGTGGAGGTTCCTGCTGACCAGCAGCTCTGGAACCAGGAGGTGAAGTCCAGTGTGGACCAAGAGGAACCAGAGGTTCTCCACCTGAAAGAGGAACCAGAGGTTCTACACCTGAAAGAGGAACCAGAGGAACTCCACAGCAGTCAGGAGGGAGAGCAGCTTGTACTGAAGCAGGAGACTGATGCTGTTACATTGACTCCTACTCATGAGGAAAATGACCACAGTGAAGATCAGACTCTGGACATGAAAGCTGAAGATGGTGCAGCACAGACAGAGTCTGTTGTCAACTTGCCACTTATCAGCTCTGTTGTGGGAGCAACAAATATTAACCTGCTGATCTTTAACAGCTCTCATGTATCCATCAGCCATGAGGAGACAGGAAAAACAAGCAGAAAAGATGCTGAGGTGGAGTCTCAGTTTAAATCCCAGAGAACAGGAAACACCAGTAAGAAGCCATATGTTTGTAAAATATGTAAGAGGGGTTACCTAAGACGCCACAGTTTGAAGTTCCACATGAAAATCCACACAGGTGAGAGGCCTTGCAGGTGCGAAACATGTGGGAAAGATTTTATTGACAATAGTACGTTGAGAAAACACGAGAGAATCCACACAGGTGAGAAGCCTTACAGGTGTGAAACATGTGGGAAAGATTTTAGGACCAGTAGTACGTTGAGAAAACATGAGAGAATCCACACAGGTGAGAGGCCTTACAGGTGTGAAACATGTGGGAAAGATTTTATGCACAGTAGTGCGTTTAGAAAACATGAGAGAATCCATACAGGTGAGAAGCCTTACAGGTGTGAAACATGTGGGAAAGATTTTATTGACAGTGGTACATTGATAAGACATGAGAGAATCCACACAGGTGAGAAGCCTTACAGGTGTGAAACATGTGGGAAATGTTTCCCATATAAAATAAGCTTGTCTAAACACATGGGAATCCATACTAGAGAGACGCCTTACAGGTGTGAAATATGTGGGAAAGAGTTTATGGCCAGTAGTCGGTTAACAATACACATGAGAATGCACACTGGAGAGAGGCCTTACAGGTGTGAAACATGTGGGAAAGAATTTATGGCCAGTAGTCGGTTAACAATACACATGAGAATGCACACTGGAGAGAGGCCTTACAGGTGTGAAACATGTGGGAAAGAATTTATGGCCAGTAGTCGGTTAACAATACACATGAGAATGCACACTGGAGAGAATTCTTACAGGTGTGAAACATGTGGGAAGGATTTTAGGCACAGTAATGCATTGAGTAAACATGAGAGAATCCACACGGGTGAGAGGCCCTACAGGTGTGAAACATGTGGGAAAGATTTTATGCACAATAGTGCATTAAGAAAACATGAGAGAATCCACACTGGAGAGAAGCCTTACAGGTGTGAAACATGTGGGAAAGATTTTAGGGCCAGTTTTGCGTTGACAAGACATGAGAGAATCCACACAGTTAAGAATCCTTACAGGTGTGAAACATGTGGGAAAGATTTTCTTGACAGTACTGGGTTGATAAAACATGAGAGAATCCACACAGGTGAGAGGCCTTACAGGTGTGAAATATGTGGGAAAGATTTTATGCACAGTAGTGCGTTGAGAAAACATGAGAGAATACACACAGGTGAGAAGCCACACGGGTGTGAAACATGTGGGAAAGATTTTATTGACAGTGGTACGTTGATAAGACATGAGAGAATTCACACAGGTGAGAAGCCTTACAGGTGTGAAACATGTGGGAAGGATTTTATTGACAATGGGTCATTGATAAGACATGAGAGAATCCACACAGGTGAGAAGCCTTACAGGTGTGAAACATGTGGGGAAGATTTCGCACGGAAAATGACTTTGAATAAACACATGATCATCCACACAGGTGAGAAACCTTACAAGTGTGAAACCTGTGGGAAAAGTTTTAGAGTTAAATGGAGTTTGACAGAACACATGAGAATGCACACTGGAGAGAGGCCGTATAGCTGCAAAATATGTGGGGAAAGTTTCAGACGTTCTCGTAGATTGAAAGAGCATGTTAGAATCCACACCGGAGAGAGGCCTTACAGTTGTGAAACATGTGGGGAAGATTTTAGATCAAGGAGTGAGTTGATAATACATGACAAAGTCCACACCGGGGAGAGGCCTTACAGGTGTGAAACATGTGGGAAAGATTTTGTGCACAGTAGTACTTTAATAAGACATGAGAAAATCCACACAGGTGAGAAGCCTTACAGGTGTGAAACATGTGGGAAAGATTTTATTGACAATAGTGGGTTGATAAGACATGAGAGAATCCACACAGGGGAGAGGCCTTACAGGTGTGAAACATGTGGGAAAGATTTTAAGCACAGTAGTGCGTTCAGAAAACATGAGAGAATCCACACAGGTGAGAAGCCACACAAGTGTGAAACATGTGGGAAAGATTTTATAGACTATAGTGGGTTGATCAGACATGAGAGAATCCACACAGGCGAAAAGCCTTACAGGTGTGAAACATGTGGGAAAGATTTTATTTACGGTAGTTCGTTGATAAGACATGAGAGAATACATACAGGTGAGAAGCCTTACAGGTGTGAAACATGTGGGGAAGATTTTACACAGAAAATAACTTTGAATAAACACATGATAGTCCACACAATTGAGAAACCTTACAGGTGTGAAACATGTGGGAAAAGTTTTAGAGTTAAATGGAGTTTGACAGAACACATGAGAGTGCACACTGGAGAGACGCCGTATAGCTGCAAAATATGTGGGGAAAGTTTCAGACGTTCTCGTAGATTGAAAGAGCACATGAGAAGCCACATTGAATTAGAAGACTTACAGTCTTAAATGTGTGGAGAACTTTTTTGATATAGTACGTTTTTGACACATACTATACTGTATGTGTCCACCCAGTTGTGGTAAAGTATTTTTGGAATGCACAGGTAGTCCTCAACATAGCAACATTAGTGATGGCTTGAAGAAGCTTCATGAGGCTTTTAACCATTTCAGGCAGCTGGTTCAAGTAACGGTTCATTTCTTGATGCTTCATGGGCACACAATACCAGCTGCTGGCCTTGGATACCATTACAGACACTTCTGAGTTTTCATGTGATCTATCCTCACATCAGTTTTGGCTCTTGGAAATGATGTACTACAAATAAAATTACCAAATTATTAATTGACAAAGTGTATGATGAATTATATGTATATATATGTATATATATGTATATATATGTATATATATATATATAAAATAGGGATTGTTTTTTGTCCATAAATGCTTCCAGTATCGTGTGATATGGCAAGTTTCACCATGTTTTATGTCACCTGCCATGAGCTCATGCAGGCAGAGGACAGTGAAAGTGCTTGTGTAACTAGGAAGATGGCACTTCAGATGCATGCTTGTGTAGCTTGAACAATGATGTACAGAACAGGGGAGATTTTGTTGAGTTTTTTTCAAAAATAAAAGTTTCTCAACCAGTTTTGGTTTGAGACGATTCCTCCTCTGACACAATTTCTCCGGACTTCGAGAATACTGTATTCTTTCAAATGTCACGGGGGATGCAGACATGCACAAAAAAACTACCATAACATTACCTCTCCCAGTACTCTTAAGGATTTTCTAGCCGGTTGGTATTGGGCTCTGAAATGTAGCGCTGAACCTCCACTGTGGCATCTGCTGTTACATTTTGGGTCTTCTATGTCTCCTTGACACTAGTACCACAGATCATGTTAGTAAGTGTTCTGACAGGAATGATAAATTTCAACATTCAAACAAGAAGAAGAAGAAAAAGAAGTACACTTTTTTAATCCCTGCAGGGAAATTACATAGTCACTCAGGTATAAGAACCAATACAGTCAGAGACTGCAACATCCAGCGACACCCCTGAATTCAGAATTTTACCCTGATCTACTTGCTTAGGTCAAAGACCAAAGCTAGTGCTCTAACCTAGTTTTTTTATTCAGTTTATTTTTCTTCTTTCCAGACATGTTATTACAACAGATTTCACTTTCATCACTGTTGGAACATCAGCAACAACAAAAAGAAAAAAAAAAGAGCTGACAGGTAGAAGCAATTGGCTTGTAAGGTTCCCGTCCCCTAAATCATCAACATCACTCTCATTGCAGCGCATTGTCAACCAAATTCATACATTGCATGTCACAATTCAATATCAATTATTTTATTTTGGTGCATTGTTGTTTTAAATCGTCCATTCAGTCATGTAGGCATGCATCTTTGCACACGTCTTTGTCAGTTTTTGAGAAGAGTCCAATTTTGTTAGGGTTCATTTTGTAGTCCATTTCAAGAGTTGTTTCTGGGCAATTTTATGGTTTGCAGCATGAAAACTCCAAACCCCAGTGCTGCAATTCCGATTGTCATGGAGGCGAAGATATACACATCCTCGACGTCTTCCACATCCAGTGGGGCCAGACACACAGTTTTGAAAGTACCTACTTTCATAGATTGAAGCAGTAACTTTGATCTACAGTCTTACTCACACTGGCCTTCTCCCTCATCTTCCTATCTTATCCAGTTCCTGAGTATACAAGGTAAAAGTTGACCTTAACCTAGATTTCTCGAGGTCGAGGTCATCATCTCATTTTCATCTCCTTTGCCGCCTGAGTAATGTGCTTTTTGTTTCATCTTTCTATCTGCAACGGTTACAAAGATATTTGGTAGTCTAACGGACGGACACACAAACGCTGACAATTACAATATATCACCGCTTTGAAGCGGGATGTCATTAATAGATTACCTCCAGTGTCATGAGAAGTGGAAGCTTGGGGAATTTCTTTCCGTCTTTTCTGGACCTTATTAAAGTGGCACACTCTGAGGTCATTCGCTTTATAGTGTGGGAATTTCCATTTAACCATGGAAATGACCACAAAACGCATCTGCTTACACAAACATAGATAGCACAACAATTACATCCTGTCAGTTACATAATTTTCTGTTCAAAAGTACAGAACAAGCGCAACACATAGATAACTATTACTGATACATGTGAGGTTGAGTCAGGCTGCTGGTGAGCTCATTCTTCAAGGCCAGTCTAACCCAAACACTATAAAGATCACAGTAAATGAACATTAGGGGCTCTTCTCCAGAGGTTTGTTGCTGCATCTGTTGGAGAGCCCAGCGCTGTATCCTCACCAACTTGTAAACTGTTGAATTTCTTCAGTAAACCTTGTCTGGAATACAATTTGTCTCATCATTGATGAATATTTATGGCCCACTCTGCGGCAGGCATTCCCAATTAAAGTAAAGATAACTGACCTCGTGTCATGCAAACTTAAGGCAGATGAGACAGGAGCAGACTATATCAGAAGGTGCAGGACACTCTGGGAAAGTCAAACGGTGCTGTTTACTGATACGACGGAGATTCTATTTAGACAGTAATCTAATCTCGAGAACCAGAAGTACAACAACAGCTGATAGAAGTGATTGACCTCGGAGAGAAACCAAATGACAGTTGGGGAAACATGTTCCAGGTGCATGTTGGACTTTGACAGGGCTGCCCTTTTTCACCAATTCTGTTGCAAGTCAAGTATGAGTTAAATCTCTTAACTAGTTATAAAATAGTTATTACTTCTATCTCCACACAGTCCTTGTACAAACTTCTGAAGAATGCTTGAAAGCATCGCTGGAAATGTACATTTATTCCCTCTGCCAAGAAGATGCTGTTTTAAACTATTCAACCTTTGTTTATGTCAAACAAACTGCATGTCTATGGAAAAAAAAGTATTTTTGTCATGCTGTTAAAACCAAACGTTCTGGAAACTTGTTCTTTTGCTGAGCAAGGAAACTCATACATGATTGATGTCACTGAGGAAAAGACAGGAGACAGAGAGGTAGCAGAGATGACGATGAGAGGTTCTCTTTAGAAGTGACCATGATGGACAGGATCAGGAATGAGTACATCAGAGGGACAGCTAGAGGTTAGAGGTTTTGGAGATAAAGTCAGAGAGGCCAGACTGAGATGGTTTGGACATGTCCAGAGAAGAGATAGTGAATATATTGGTAGAAGGATGCTGAGTTTTGAACTGCCAGGCAGGAGGCCTAGTGGAAGACCAAAGAGGAGGTTTATGGATGTAGTGAAAGAGGACATGAAGGTAGTTGGTGTGAGAGTGCAATGATATTGAATAGCTTTTTAAATTTATCTAAGAAATCTTTGATACTACTGTAAATGGCATACAGACTTTGACAATTAAAGTGAATTATTGATATTCCATGGTCTGGTTTAACATTCAGGTCATTGTATTGTTCATCTGTGTTGTATCAACATGTCTTGTTCAAGTGCCTGCATGTTGAGTGAGGTGGTCAGTCAGTGCATGTGTTACCATTGTCTATGGGTTATGGTTACCTTGGTGGGGTCACTTGTATTTGTCCAGCTCGTTTTTCCAGGATTCGTTTTTAGTCATAGTAACGTGATGCTCCTTTTGTTGCTCCTCCAGATGGTCCACAGCATCATGTCTGTAAGGAGGAGGAGGTGGAGGTTCCTGCTGACCAGCAGCTCTGGAACCAGGAGGTGAAGTCCAGTGTGGACCAAGAGGAACCAGAGGTTCTACACCTGAAAAAGGAACCAGAGGTTCTACACCTGAAAGAGGAACCAGAGGAACTCCACAGCAGTCAGGAGGGAGAGCAGTTTGTACTGAAGCAGGAGACTGATGCTGTTATGTTGACTCCTACTCATGAGGAAAATGAGCTCAGCGAAGATCAGACTCTGTACATGAAAGCTGAAGATGGTGCAGCACAGACAGAGTCTGTTGACAACCTGCCGGTTATCAGCTCTGTGGTGGGAGCAGCAAACATTTATCTGCTGATCTCTAACAGCTCTCATGTATCCATCAGCCATGATGAGAGAGGAGAAACAAGCAGAAAAGATGCTGAGGTGGAGTCTCAGTTTCAGTCACAGAGAACAGGAAACACCAGTAAGAAGCCGTATGTATGTACAATATGTAAGAGGGGTTACACAAGACGCAACAATTTGAAAGACCACATGAAAATCCACACTGGAGAGAGGTCTTACAAGTGTGAAACATGTGGGAAAGATTTTATGCACAGTAATTCGTTGATGAGACATGAGAGAGTCCACACCGGAGATTGGCCTTACAGGTGTGAAACATGTGGGAAAGGTTTTATGCGGAGTACTTTGTTGATAAAACATGAGAGAATCCACACTGGAGAGAAGCCTTACAGGTGTGAAACATGTGGGAAAGATTTTAGGTGCAGTAGTAATTTGAGGAGACATGAGAGAGTCCACACTGGAGAGAGGCCTTACAGGTGTGAGACATGTGGGAAAGATTTCATGCAGAGTACTTCGTTGATAAATCATGAGAGAATCCACACAGGTGAGAGGCCATACAGGTGTGAAACATGTGGGAAAGATTTTAAGTGCAGTAGTAATTTGACAAGACATGAGAGAGTCCACACTGGAGAGAGGCCTTACAGGTGTGAGACATGTGGGAAAGATTTCATGCAGAGTACTTCGTTGATAAATCATGAGAGAATCCACACAGGTGAGAAGCCTTACAGGTGTGAAACATGTGGGAAAGATTTTATGTTCAGTAGTGGGTTGACAATACACGTGAGAATCCATACAGGTGAGAAGCCTTACAGGTGTGAAACATGTGGGGAAGATTTTCGTCGCAGTAGTAATTTGATAAGACACAAGAGAGTCCACACGAGGGAGAGGCCTTAGGGGTGTGAAACATGTGGGAAGGATTTTATGGACAATATTGGGTTGATAGTACACAAGAGAAACCACACAAGTGAAAAGCCTTACCACATGAGAATGCACACGGCGTAAGAAGCCTTACAGTTTTAAATGTGTGGAGAATTTTTCAGGTACAGTGTGCCCTTGTGCCATCGCGCATCAACGATTGTGATTCCACCTTATCGCAGATTTTTGGTCGGCAGTCACGTGATACCAAGAATTCTCTTGGATGAGGGACAAAACAACGTCTTCAAGAATTTAATTCAATTTGAGCTAAACAGCTTTGGATAAATAAGTACACAAATAAAATGTCACCATCTTGTGTTAAGGTACCATGGTTTTTGGAATATATATGTGAAGATTCCGTTCTGTTTCAATGTTTCATTACCAACATAGACTTTCTTAATCAATGGAGCAATTTTTAATTCTAATCATGCAGGGTAGATACCTGACAGGTAAATCAACTGATGAATAAAGAATCCCAGGGGATCTGTCAATGGAGCTGAGATCTGTGTCTGCCCACAGTAAAATAAAAATCAAGGTATGATTTGAATGAGTCAACATAATAATCCTACATGGTCAACATAATAAATCTTTAAATACTCCCATGTACACATTATGCAGTGAAATCGTTTTACTTTGCAGCTCAAATGGATAATGCTGTTGAACAATGTCAATAATGGGATCGTATAAAATGTGTCATGTCTTCACAATGCTGATCAATGATTTTGATCTGTAGTTATAAGGAAATTCAATCAAGTGTGAGTGAAGATACATGAATGTGAGCAATGAAGAAGGAAGGATTAACAAGTATCAGAGGGATGAGATCATGGAAGGAGAAATGAACCACGGAAGGTAAAAAGATATAAAAGATGGAACACAAGAAGAAATATTTGTTAGTTCCATTGAAAAACGTGGTGGAAGGAAATTTTGTAAATATTTGTAAAGATCAAGAGCACCTCAGTAGTTGTCAGGAGGTGAACTGACCCCTTCCACTGTCAGCTCACACTCAAGATGTTTTTGGTCCACACAGGCCTTGAGCCGGCCACCCCCCCGGCCCCCAGCTACTGGACATGTGGACTGAGCTACTGCTGCCCCAAACTGATGTTCCCCTCCTGTGAGGGTGGGAGCCAGTTTGTATAAAACAACACTTCATGGGTTCTGGGTTCTTCACAGGATCAGTCTTCCAAGTCCCAGTCAGAAGAAACCAGCACTGAAATACTTAATATGTGAATATCCCATATTAACTGAATCAATTCAATGTTCTCTGAGATATTTATTTCATTGTGGTAATTCTTCATAACACAGTTTGTAGTCCAACAGTTTTGGGATCATCTAAATCACAACAGTCATCAAGGAACTCTCTAAAAGTCCAGTTGATTGATTTAAACTACTTTGTTTAATGTGGATCAATTACACTGGAATTAAAGTCCACGATTTTTTCAGTCCTGAGTCAAACGAAAAAAATGTAAGAAGATTCTTCCTTTCTATCGATCTGAAACAGTGGAATTCTGAATCCATACCTTCAGCTACAGCGGAATTTAAAAAAACCTGGACACTTTCCTAGTCGGACGTTTTTCTGGGTGACAACAAGCGGAAGTAAACAAATACGTGTAGTAGCGTTAGCTTCTACGTTCCTGAAGTCAGTGAAAGTAGAGTAGAGTAGAACTTTATTGAAAGTCGATTTTATCTGAGCTTTTATGGTATTTAGTTCAGTTAATAAATTTTCCTCATTTGACTCTTTATAAATCCACTAACAGATGCTGAAGATGAAGCTTTAGGGGCTTTAAAAAAAACTACCGTCAAGAACTTCAACGCCGACTGCTGGATCTCTGCCTCAGAGCCGAACTGAAGTTACACAGGATAGGTAAACAACACGTCATTTAGTGAACGAAACTGGAGATCTGACGGTCAATTAATTCATATTTTAACAAACAACTGATTGTGTCATGTCTGCGTTTGTGTCAAAGTATTATTTTGTAGTCATAGTAACGTGATGCTCCGGTTGTTGTTCCACCAGATGGCCCACAGCATTATGTGTGTAAAGGTTTAAGAAACTCATTGAAAAGTAAAATATATTTTGTTTTCTGAGGTCTTGCATCATCCCTGGTGTCAGGAGACCTTAAAGGGACATTAAAGTTTATTTCAAGTGACATATGTGTCATCCAGCATTACGAAAAATAGAAGAAAAAAATAAATTTTATATGTGTGTCATCATCCCTTTGATTAGAAAAGCTTCAAATCTGCGCCGCAGCAGCTTCCGCATCCAGTGGTCACGTGGGGCGTCATAAGTCATTCATTGGCCACCAATTTAGCTTTGCAGCTACTTTGCAGCTACAGAAGACGAGGCGATCCACGACACGATTAACTACAAATATAATGGTTACCTGCGTGGTGAACGGTTGTGTCAACAGGACATCAGGAAAAAACAAAGACAAGGATTTATCGTTCTTCAGAATACCTTCTGGGAAACTAGGAAGGAGATGGAGAGTGCGGATAAAACGGGTCAAAATGACCAAAGATCCAAGAATCTGCCACGAGCACTTCACCCAGGATGATTTTGAAAGAGATTTGAAGGTAAGATCATTGTCGGACAACCCATAGTATTTATTCTGAATTCCCAAGGTTTAGTGGATAGTTAATTCATGTCTGGAGCTACTGGAGGTGTTGTATAAATGTTGTTATGACCAGATTATCGCGCGATTATGGCACTCGCAAAAAGTTAATTATCAAAAGTGGGACAGGTTATTTTACTGATAAGATCTGTGACACTGAAATAAAACATACACAAACAGCATGTCTGGTCCTGATCCTGATACATTTGTGAATACAAGACATATTAATATAAAATAGAGTTGAGTAGCGAATGGCAGCTAGCTCAAAGCTAACAACATGGAAAATCCCATTGACGGGCTAGCGCGTTAGCGTCGGTAGCGCGATTAACTTTTCCATACACACAGTAAACCAAAACGGGACATTATTACGAAAATGCCGGATATTTACCTTGTCGCTAGTTTTATCTGCTTTGATATGGATTCACACCGTGGTTTCGTCACTTCCGCTGTCATGGCGCGCTCCATAATTTACGATAAATTTCATTTTTCTAAATCTTGTTGCAAATAACTGTACTGTCCCTTTAAAATCTGCGCAGCAGCTCCGTCACGTGGGGTCATACGTCATCAACGACACCCGCCGCTTGCTCACTCAGGGCAGCCATTATAGCAGTGATAGATTGATGAAGCCATACGTCTGATAAAATGGTTACCTGTGAGGTGAATGGGTGTTCCAACACCACAGGAGTGAGACACAAAGATAAGAACCTATCTTTTTTCAAAATACCTTCCGGAAAAATTGGAGAGCAATGGAAAGCACAAATAAACAGGGACAAAATGACCAAAGATCCAAGAATCTGCCATGAGCACTTCACCCAGGATGATTTTGAAAGAGATTTGAAGGTAAGACCATTTTCAGGCAACCCGTAGTGTTTATTCTGAATTTGCAAGTTATAGTGGATAATTAATTTTTATGACCAGATTATCATGCGATTACGGCACTTGCGAAATAAACAAGACCTTAAGTGATAGACAGATCGATTGCTTTAGCTGCCATTCCTAAAATTCGGAAATTACTACAATTTATACCCAACTCCAGAAAAGTTTTGATGACAGCACAGCCTCGGGATCATTCTTCGGTCAATAAAGCAAGTTTTTTTTGTCTTCAACTTTTACAGTGAATTTATTTGAAAGTCAGTCTTTCTTCCACGGAAACTACGGTTCATTACCAGGAAATGGTGACAAAATGTAATAAATAGCACTGTTTAGACAAGTTGAAGACCTCACTTCGGTCATGAAAATATGGGTAAATTTGAATTTTAACAAAAAACATTTTACAGCATACATATACACCATTTGTTAGTTTATACCTGAAATTTCATGGAGATTCAACGATCCATGAATTTTCTACATTGCAATTTTCAAGGGTATCCATTTCTGTGTTGCCCGTAATAGTTTTCTGAGGAAAAAATACAAGTTGTAAATTTTTAACTTCCAATCAGAAATATGATTTAACTTCAGAAAATCCTATCAAATTATCATGTACACTGTTCCCTTGTCCCAGCATGGTAATTAATCATGGTTTCCCTGACTGAAGTAATGACCTAATTGAAGTATGGTCTCCAGGCTGTAAAATTCAGAAGAAAATATGGATACTTTTATACATAGTTCAATGGAAAAACTGGTATTTTTAGTGTCATTTCAGACAAAACATTGTGATTTCATGAAGGTTTTTAGTTCAAATTAATAGTTTTCAGAATGCTGAAAAAATCCTAGCTAAACCACAGGAACAGTAAATGCCTGATATTATCGAGCACCAAAACCTATAAAGCCAGCTTATATTGGGAAATAATAAATTTCAGTGTTTCAGTGCAATTTCATTTAATTCAGTACAAAGGGCTACAATGTTCTTTGTGCAATTGTTTTGTTTTTTCAAAATAATTAGTTATTTCACTAAATCACCCACGTAAAGTTTCAGAATGTTGTGAACGTGGTTCTTCATATCTTTCATGTGGCATCCAAAGCTAATTATGTTCACATGAATCAGAACGGACAGCATCTGGGTTGACTCATAAAACAATTTGATATAATATTATTGTGGCTACATAAAGTGCAGCAGTAATGAAGTACATATTGTAATTGGAATCGTTATTTCAGAATGAGCTGTTGAATGTCAAGCAGAGGCGGATCCTAAAGCCTAATGCAGTTCCAAGTATCTTCAGCTGTACGCCCAGCCCCCCCAAGAAGAGAGGAACAAGAGAACCCAGGGCTGCAAAAAAGGCTCGCCAAGAGGTAAGGCCAAGAAAAAATTGAGCTATATAATGTGCTGTAGTTATCTGTACTAAATTATTATGTAATTCACATTCGTCAGTTTAATATACCCCCCCTGTTCTGTCAGGTAAATTTTCTGAAATACATTACTTGGATAATCATTGAACCATTCATTTATTCCATAATGCTGTCCCTTGCTATACACGCGGGTATGCCAGGGGTTAAGTCATGTCATGATAAATCAGGCCCCGGGGTTCAGGCCATAAATCACTGGTCCTCAGCCTCCTTGTGTTGATCCGTCCTCTGATGGCCTCCTTCATGCATGGCACTACCTCTCTGATGCCCTTTCCTAACAGCTGGTTAGGAAAGGGCAGCAGAGAGACAGAGATGGGAAGGACGTGCAGCAGGTTAGGGTGATTAAGGATAGGGATGGGAGTTGTGCAGAGTTTTGGAAACTACAAAGGAATAAAGCTGATGAACCATACAATGAAGTTATGGGAAAGAGTAGTTGAAGCTAGACTAAGGGCAGAAGTGAACATTTGTGAGCAGCAGTATGGTTTCATGCCAAAAAAGAGTACTACAGATGCAGTACTTGCTTTGAGGATGTTGATAGAGAAGTACAGAGAAGGCCAGAGGGAGCTGCATTGTGTTTTTGTAGATCTGGAGAAACCTTATGACAGGGTGCCCAGAGAGGAACTGTGGTATTGTATGAGGAAGTCTGGAGTGGCAGAGAAGTATGTTAGAGCAGTGCAGGACATGTGTGAGGACTGTAAGACAGTGGTGAGGTGTGCTGTAGGTGTGACAGAGGAGTTCAAGGTGGAGGTGGGACTGCATCAGGGATCAGCTCTGAGCCCCTTCTTGTTGCTATGGTGATGGACAGGCTGACAGACGAGGTTAGGCAGGAATCTCCATGGACTATGATGTTTGCAGATGACATTGTGATCTGCAGTGAGAGCAGGGAACAGGTGGAGGAGAAGCTAGAGAGGTGGAGGTTTGTCCTGGAAAGGAGAGGAATGAAGGTTAGCCGCAGTAAGACAGAGTACATGTGTGTGAATGAGAGGGACCCAAGTGGAAGAGTGAGGTTAGAGGGAGAAGAGATCAAGAAGGTGGAGGATTTTAAGTACTTAGGGTCAACAGTCCAGAGCAATGGAGAGTGTGGAAAAGAGGTGAAGAAGCGTGTCCAGGCAGGATGGAACGGGTGGAGGAAAGTGTCAGGTGTGATGTGTGATAGAAGAGTTTCAGCTAAAATGAAAGGAAAGGTGTACAAAACTGTGGTGAGACCAGCGATGTTGTTTGGTCTAGAGACAGTGTCACTGAGGAAAAGACAGGAGACAGAGCTGGAGGTAGCAGAGATGAAGATGCTGAGGTTCTCTCTGGGAGTGACCAGGATGGATAGGATCAGGAATGAGTACATCAGAGGGACAGCACATGTTAGAGGTTCTGGAGATAAAGTCAGAGAGGCCAGACTGAGATGGTTTGGACATGTCCAGAGGAGAGATAGTGGATATATTGGTAGAAGGATGCTGAGTTTTGAACTGCCAGGCAGGAGGCCTAGAGGAAGACCAAAGAGGAGGTTTATGGATGCAGTGAAAGAGGACATGAAGGTAGTTGGTGTGAGAGAAGAGGATGAGAAGACAGGGTTAGATGGAGGACACTGATTTGCTGTGGCAACCCCTGAAGGGAAAAGCTGAAAGGAGAAGAAGAACATCTAGCACCAAAACCTATAAAGCCAGCTTACTGTATATGAGGAAATAATAAATTTCAGTACAATTTCATTTTTTTCAGTACAAAGGGCTACAATGTTCTTTGTGTGATTGTTTGCTTTGGTTTTGTTTTTTCAAAATAATTAGTTATTTCACTAAATCACCCACGTAAAGTTTCAGAATGTTGTGAACGTGGTTCTTCATATCTTTCATGTGGCATCCAAAGCTAATTATGTTCACATGAATCAGAACGGACAGCATCTGGGTTGACTCATTAAACAATTTGATATAATATTATTGTGGCTACATAAAGTGCAGCAGTAATGAAGTACATATTGTAACTGGAATCGTTATTTCTGTTGAATGTCAAGCAGAGGCGGATCCTAAAGCGTAAAGCAGTTCTAAGTATCTCCAGCAATAGGCCCAACCCCCCCAAGAAGAGAGGAACAAGAGAACCCAGGGCTGCAAAAAAGGCTCGCCAAGAGGTAAGGCCAAAAAAAAAAAGAGCTATATAATGTGCTGTAGTTATCTGTACTAAATTATTATGTATTTCACATTCGTCAGTTTAATATACCCCCCCTGTTCTGTCAGGTAAATTTTCTGAAATACATTACTTGGATAATCATTGAACCATTCATTTATTCCATAATGCTGTCCCTTGTTATACACGCGGGTATGTCAGGGGTTAAGTCATGTCATGATAAGTCAGGCCCCGGGGTTCAGGCCATAAATCACTGGTCCTCAGCCTCCTTGTGTTGATCCGTCCTCTGATGGCCTCCTTCATGCATGGCACTACCTCTCTGATGCCCTTTCCTAACAGCTGGTTAGGAAAGGGCAGCAGAGAGACAGAGATGGGAAGGACGTGCAGCAGGTTAGGGTGATTAAGGATAGGGATGGGAGTTGTGCAGAGTCCCCATTGATCATTAAAAAAAAAAGTCAATTGTTTAATTATGTACTTCAAATAATACACCTGGATCCTTGATTTTCCTGTTCTTGTGAGGAGGTGGAGGTTCCTGCTGACCAGCAGCTCTGGTACCAGGAGGTGAAGTCCAGTGTGGACCAAGAGGAACCAGGGGTTCTCCATCTGAAAGAGGAACCAGGGGTTCTCCACCTGAAAGAGGAACCAGGGGTTCTCCACCTGAAAGAGGAACCAGAGGAACTCCACTGCAGTCAGGAGGGAGAGCAGCTTGTAGTGAAGCAGGAGACTGATGCCGTTACGTTGACTCCTGCTCGTGGGGAAAATGACCACAGTGAAGATCAGACTCTGTACATGAAAGCTGAAGATGGTGCAGCACAGACAGAGTCTGTTGTCAACCTGCCGGTTATCAGCTCTGTGGTGGGAGCAGCAAACATTGACCTGCTGATCTCTAACGGCTCTCATGCATCCATCAGCCATGAAGGAGAGAAGAGAAACAAGAAGAAAAATGGCTGAAGTTGTAGTTGATGTTGACATTGAGTCTCAATTTCAGTCTCAGAGAACAAGTAACACCAGTAAGAAGCCATATGTTTGTACAATATGTGAGAAGTTACATAAGACGCAGTTTGAAATTCCACATGAAAATCCGTACAGGTGAGAGGCCTCACAGCTGTGAAAGGTTTCAGGTCCAGTCATGCGTTGGTAAAACGAGAGAATCCACGCAGTTGAGAAGCCATACAGGTGTGAAACGTGGCAAACATTTCAAAAGGAATGATTATTTGGCTCAACACATGAGACAAGTGAGAAGCTTTACAGGTGTGTAACATGTGATAAAGACTTTTAAGTGTAAACAGGTTTACAGAAAGCACATGAGAATCCATACAGCCGGTCAACAAAAATGAAAGAAACATCTACTGACGCGAATGGATTTCATGTGAAATTAATAAAGGACGAAATAAAATGACCACTGACGCATATTTGTAATCTGTCATTTCAAACGGGGGGGTTTTCCTAGCAAAATGTAAATTGCCAGAAGTTATACAGTTACATAAAAATGGGGATACATGTGAATTTACAAATTACTGACCTGTCTCGATGCTGCCGAGTTATCAAATATTCTAGAGAAACTAATAACAGACTGGATAAATTCATAACAAAGCATAATGTTCTTGATTACAGCCAGTACGGTTTCAGGTTGAATCATTCAGAATAATAAAGGGTGAATAAGCTACACTGTAGGTTCATATGTTTGTAAATGTAATTATGAGATCAGTGCCTCATCAGCCATGAACCTCACCGCATGTCACTGACACTAACAGGACATATACTACAGTAGCAGGACATATACTGCAGTAACAGGACATATACTACACAAACAACACATAATAGACTAAAAGGACATATACAACACTAACAGGACATGGGACAGGACCCAGAGGTTTTACACCTATAAGAGGAACCAAAGGAACTCCAATCAATCATTTCATTCATGTTCTTCCTACTCATGAGGAAAATTAACAAATGCAGTAAGGAAAACATCCAGACCCCCTCAAAATTTTCACTCTTTGTTATGTTGCAGTCATTTGCTACGATCATTTAAATTTATTTGTCGTGATGGCTATGCTCCCTCTGGTGCATAACAGTCACTCCAGTGGCCAGTGACTAAAGCAGTGGTAGGCTGTGCATGTCACACATAGGCCTTCAGTGATGTTCTACTTAGTCAAAGTTGAGTAAATCTCATAATACTGTAAGCGGCTCCTACAGCTGAGACCAATGTAGTGTTCAAGGTCTGAGGCGTTCATAACCTCTCTCAAATAACGTCACTCGCACAGAAGAAACCCGCGGCCACACCTTTTATAGACGTCACACAACTACATCACAGAACAACTCACTGCTGCCCCATGATAACACTGTGTCACAGCTTTGTCCAGACATCATCCATATTCCTAGAGATAGAAAAAAATAACAGCATCAGTCATCAGCAATTACAAGTGCTGATGACAAAGGTACAATTTGCTCCAGGATTAATAAAGTATAAAGTATCAGCTTGCCGGCCACTAGACAATCCTCGTATTTGATTGTCGCCTTGTCTTGTGTTACCAAGCGCAAGACAAGGCGAACAAGTGTGAGAAAGGTAAGGAGGTCCACGTAGTTGCGTACCTATTCACTGTGCTGCGAATCCACTCTGGTGTCCCCAAAAAGTTTTAAAGAACAGCTTGCATCTGTTCAGTCATGCTTTGGTGTCTCGTTGCTGCCTTGGTTAAACAATTCAACTTTACAAATCCAGTGTGGTTCCAAACATCACATTGTTCATTTGCACAAGTCAGTCAGGAAATGTATCAAAAATGTTTTATTGAATTTTGGAGGGAATTCAGAAAAACGGATGCAATCAACATTTTGTGTACTTTAAGTAGAGCCTGGTGGCAACAGTTATGGATTTGGTAGAAATCATAAACGATGGACAAATAAAAAACCTTATCGTGAGAAACTTTAACGAGTCTCTGTTGGGAAAACATGTTTTTCTGGTTGAATACAACTTTCAATAATTTCTCTGCAGTCAGAAAACAAAGTCAATCTTAGTCTCTTTATTTAAAATCATTAATTTATCAACACCATCATCATCACAAATATTTTTGGATAATAGGCTCCTGGAGACAAAACTAAATGCATTTGTACAAAGAACGCGTTATTACTTCTCAAATCACGAGTGTACCTGAAAGGTTCTCCACACGTTTAACATTTTACTTCCCACCTGTATGGACCCTCATGTGTGCTGTCAACATACGCTTACAACTAGAATCCTTGCCACATGTTTGACAGCTGTGAGCCTTCTCTCCTGCGTGTAACTTCATGTGGGCATTCCACTGAAAATGCCATTTAAAATGTTCCTGACATGTTTCACACCTGTAAGACTTCTCACCTGTGTGGATTCTCATGCGGTCAGACCAGGACCCTGTAAAACGTTTCCCATGTTTCACAACCATAAGACTTCTCACTTGAATGAATTCTCATGTGTCTTGTCAATGCACTTTTCCATCCAAAGTCTTTCCCACATGTTTCACACCTGTAAGGCTTTTCTCCAGTGTGGACTCTCGTGTGTTCTGTAAATGTATGTTTCCATCTAAAGTCTTTCCCACATGTTTCACACCTGTAAGGCTTCTCTCCAGTGTGGACTCTCAGGTGCACTTTCAAAGAATTACTGTTTCTGAAATTTTTCTCACATGTGTCGCACCTGTAAGGCTTCTCTCCAGTGTGGACTCTCATGTGTTCTGTTAATGCATGTTTCCATCTAAAGTCTTTCCCACATGTTTCACACCTGTAAGGCTTCTCTCCAGTGTGGACTATCATGTGACGTACCAACATCCCATTCTGGGTGAAACATTTGCCACATGTTTCGCACCTGTAAGGTTTTTCCCCTGTGTGGATTCTTTTGTGTACTAAAAACCCACTGTTCAACCTAAAATCTTTACCACATCTTTTATGGAATTTCAAAGCATCGCGTGTTGTGTAACTCCTCTTACATATTTTACAAACATATGGCTTTTTACTGTTGTTACTTGTTCTCTGGGACTGAAGCTGAGACTCCACCTCAGCATCTTTTCTGCTTGTTTCTCCTCTCTCATCATGGCTGACGGATACATGAGAGCTGTTAGAGATCAGCAGGTCAATGTTTGCTGCTCCCACCACAGAGCTGATAACCGGCAGGTTGTCAACAGACTCTGTCTGTGCTGCACCATCTTCAGCTTTCATGTACAGAGTCTGATCTTCACTGTGGTCATTTTCCTCATGAGTAGGAGTCAATGTAACAGCATCAGTCTCCTGCTTCAGTACAAGCTGCTCTCCCTCCTGACTGCTGTGGAGTTCCTCTGGTTCCTCTTTCAGGTGTAGAACCTCTGGTTCCTCTTTCAGGTGTAGAACCTCTGGTTCCTCTTGGTCCACACTGGACTTCACCTCCTGGTTCCAGAGCTGCTGGTCAGCAGGAACCTCCACCTCCTCCTCCTTACAGACATGATGCTGTGGACCATCTGAAGGAACAACAAAAGCAGCATCACGTTACTAATACTAAGCACAAGAAGTACAATTTCTTTACCACCTTGGGGAAACTGTGATTTTTTTCACTGTGTTACAGACCCCTGAAACACACACACGTGGATGGAGGGGGGACTGAACTACTGTCAACACAAACCACGACACAAACGTAGAAATCCGAGGAAATCAATCGCAGTTTGATTTCCAACAATGTAAATTCCTTGACAGTCAAATGTATATGTTATTCATTACAACCAGGTTGTCTGTACCTATCCTGTGTAACCGAATCACGGGTTTCCAGGCGGTGCCCAGCAGTCCACCATTACAATCGGCCTCTTCTTCGTAGTTAACAGTTCCTTTAATGCCTACAAACATTTTTTTCATTTTCAGCTTTTTCACAAACTCACTGAAAATTGTCAGTCAATGACATTTTTGTTCCTTGAACTAATTTGCTGTGGAACAAAACATATAACGAATGAATGAATGAACCCTACAAGCTAATGCTAACGGCTCCCGTGTTGTTTGTTGATTCCGGTTTGTTGTCCGGGAGAAAATGTTCCGACTAGGAATCAAGAAAATGTTTTTGTTCTGTTTGTATGGTAGAACTGTATATCTTTCTATTAAATTTTATAATCCTTCTTATTCATCCACAAATCTAGATTTTTTTTAAGTTATCGAATAGCAGATAATAAATCACTTTTTCTAAAAAATAAAAAAAATGACGCAAAGACTAAAGTAATTGTCAGTTAACCTTTTTCTTTGTCGCACATTCTGAAAATAAAGAGATATTGCAAGTTGTTTGATGTTGGAGGACAAGTCGAGAAAATTTGTGCTTTTATTTGAGGGATTCGACTCATGACAAACCAGGTTTGACTTAAATAGTAAACAAATTGACGTTACATTCCCTGTCGGAACTTTAACTGCGGGACACCAAGCGGAAGTTGAAAACGGAAGTACCGTCAGCGTTAGCTGTATTGGTTTTTGTGTATTACATATACTTTCGGCAAATATTTAACTGCTTGTTATCATGTGTAACCCCCTTTTAAAGATGAAATACCGTTCTAATTTGATCATCAGAGGGACAGAGTCCAAACCAAAGCTTGAATCTAGCATATATATATATATATATATATATATATATATATATATATATATATATATATATATATATATATATATATATATACACACACACACACACACACACACACACACACACACACACACACATATTTTTTTTTTTTTTTTTTTTTTTAATTTAAATTTAAATTTAAATTGGAATACCAAGAATGAATCCTCTGGATAAATCAGATTGAGATTAAATAGTAGGCCGTGAGGATAAAAACTCATGAGAAACCATCATACTGACACTGGTGTGAAGAGCTGATTTCTAACTGGAAGAAATACACCTGATTGATCCGGTCTAATGACACAAATAAGACTAAATAATAAAGGACACATTTGGGTGTTAAGGACGTTGTAATTGTGTTCCACTGTTGACATTCCACTCCTACTTTTTAAAAGTTTTAAATAAAGGTGAAGTCTGGAAAAACACCCAAACGTTTTCAGATGATTGCATGACATTCGAGAGTTTATACTGGTTATATGAATATAACTGAACTTTAATGGGATGCTCATGAGATAAAAGGAATATTATCAAATTCCATTGACTTTAATCATGACAGTTTCTGCCTTTTCAAACCCCAGGGAGCTTGATGTCTTCAGGTTCCTGCTGCTCCTAAGAGTTTCCTGCTAACCAACAGCTCTGGAAACATGAGGTGAAGTCCAGTATGGATTCAAGCAGATTTATTCTAACTGGATCTGTGGGACGTTTGATTGATGGTCAGGGTAGAAAGATGAACCTTGAGACGATGGTTGAAGTTAGTGGTACTTTATTCAACAGAGCTCTTGGTTGTTCTCAGATACAGAAAACATCAAAGCACGAAGTATGAAAAGGACAACTTCTTATCTCAAACAAATCTGTTTTCTCCTCTTTCAGCTTTACAGTCGCAAAAAGTAGATTTTCCAGGTTTTAAACACGTGTAGATTATTCCACTAAAGCCCTACGCTCCTACCGTAACCCCATTCTTCTGATCTGCATAGCGCTGCCTTCTCCTAAGTTGGTACCATCAAATGTCTCATTTGGTGGCTTGGAAATGCATATCAGTTATTGGATTGATTTCAATTTTGTTCACAACCTTCACTGATTGAAGCTTCACCTCCTTTGCAGAGTTATTAAATGTACAAATAACATATTTTCAAGTAAGTTCACATATTTGTACCCCAACTGTGTGAAATTAGAGGTTTAAGAAACTCAATGAAAAGCAATATAGTGTATATTTTGTTTGTCATTATGAAAAAATAAAAATACAAAAATTTCCTGATGTCTGGCATCATCCCTGGTGTCAGGACACCTTAAAATCTGTGCTGCAGCAGTTCCGTAACGTTTGGTCAGACCAGGATCTTTTCCCCATGAAAAGTTTCCACATGTTTCAGAACTCTAGGTCTTCTCACTTGAACGGACACTGTTCTGTTAATGTATGTTTCCAACTGAAGTCTTTCCCACGTGTTTCACACCTAAGGCTTCTCACTTGTGTGGCTTCTCATGTGAAATACCAAACGCACATTCTGGTTGAAACATTTGCCACATGTTTCACAACTATAACACTTCTCACTTGAATGGACTCTCATATGCTTTGTCAATGCACTTTTCCATCCAAAGCCTTTCTCGCATACTTCACACCTATAAGGCTTTCCTCCAGTGTGGATTCTCATGTGGTCAGACCAGGATCTTTTCCCTGTGAAATGTTTCCCGCATGTTTCACAATTATAAGGCTTCTCACCTGAATGGACTGTCATGTGTTCTGTTAATAAACATTTCCATCTAAAATCTTTTCCACATGTTTCACACCTGTAAGGCTTCTCACCTGTGTGGATTCTCATGTGGTTAATCATACTGAAATGATATGGGAAACATTTGCCACATGTTTCACAACTATAAGGCTTCTCACTTGAATGGACTCTCATGTGTCTTGTCAATGCACTTTTCCATCCAAAGTCTTTCCCACATGTTTCACACTTGTTAGGCTTCTCTCCAGTGTGGACTATCATGTGTTCTGTTAATGCATGTTTCCATCTAAAGTCTTTCCCACATGTTTCACACCTGTAAGGCTTCTCTCCAGTGTGGACTCTCAGGTGCACTTTCAAAGAATTACTATTTCTGAAATTTTTCTCACATGTGTCGCACCTGAAAGGCTTCTCTCCAGTGTGGACTCTCATGTGTTTTGTTAATGCATGTTTCCATCTGAAGTCGTTCCCACATGTTTCACACCTGTAAGGCTTCTCTCCAGTGTGGACTATCATGTGACGTACCAACATCCCATTCTGAGTGAAACATTTGCCACATGTTTCGCACCTGTAAGGTTTTTCCCCTGTGTGGATTCTTTTGTGTACTAACAACTCACTGCTAAAGCTAAAATCTTCACTTCTCTCAGAATTGTGCAGGGGTTTTTTTGTGTGGATTTTCATATGGACTTTCAAACTCTGGCGTCTTATGTAACCCTTTTTACATATTTTACAAAGATATGGCTTCTTACTGGTGTTACTTGTTCTCTGGGACTGAAACTGAGACTCAATCTCAACATCTTTTCTGCTTGTTTCTCCTCTCTCCTCATGGCTGATGGATGCATGAGAGCTGTTAGAGATCAGAAGGTAAATGTTTGCTGCTCCCACCACAGAGCTGATAACCGGCAGGTTGTCAACAGACTCTGTCTGTGCTGCACCATCTTCAGCTTTCATGTACAGAGTCTGATCTTCACTGTGGTCATTTTCCTCATGAGTAGGAGTCAACATAACGACATCAGTCTCCTGCTTCAGGACGAGCTGTTCTCCCTCCTGACTGCTGTGGAGTTCCTCTGGTTCCTCTTTCAGGTGTAGAACCTCTGGTTCCTCTTTCAGGTTTAGAACCTCTGGTTCCTCTTTCAGGTGTAGAACCTTTGGTTCCTCTTGGTCCACACTGGACTTCACCTCCTGGTTCCAGAGCTGCTGGTCAGCAGGAACCTCCACCTCCTCCTCCTTACAGACATGATGCTGTGGACCATCTGGAGGAGCAACAAAAGGAGTGTCACGCAACTAATACTAAGAAGAAATAAGTACACTTTCTTTATCCCCTTGGGGAAATTATTTTTTTCAGCATGTGTACAGACCCATTTAACACCTACACACACAAGGGGTCTGTAGGCATGTAAAGTATATTCGATTGGACGTAGAGTGGCTGGCAGTTCCGTTCTGGTGCCTCTCATTTGGGCAGCTTGTGTGTGTGTGTGTGTGTGTGTGTGTGTGTGTCCCTTGCTCAGGGGCACCTCGGCAGTGCTCAGAGCGTGAGCTGACACCTCCCACTGCCAGCTCACGCTCCAATGTTTTGACCCAGGCGGGTCTTGAACCGGCGACTTCCGGTCACCAGACCAAGACTAGCGGACTGAACTACTGTCAACCCAAACTATGACACAAACGTAGAACTCAGTCGCAGTTTATTTTCCAACAATATCAGTTATTTGACAGTCAAATTTATCTGTTAATTCATTACAATCAGGTTGTCTGTACCTATCCTGTGTAACCGAATCACGGGTTTCCAGGCGGAGTCCAGCAGTCCACCATTACAATCGGCCTCTTCTTCGGAGTTAACAGTTCCTTTAATGCCTACAAACATTTTTTTTATTTTCAGCTTTTTCACAAACTCACTGAAATTGTCAGTCGAGGACGTTTTTGTTCCCTGAACTAATTTACTGTGAAACAAATGATATAACGACTTATCTCTACAAGCTAATGCTAACGGCTTGAGTGTTGTTTGTTGATTCCGGCTTGTTGTCCCGGAGAAAATGTTCCGACTAGGAATCAAGGGAATTCTTTTGTTCCGATTTTACGACGGAACTGTACCGTTTATCTTTTGATTAAATTTGACAATCCTTCTCATTCATCCACAAATCTAAAATTTTTTAAGTTATCAAACAGCAGATAATAAATCACTTTTAAAAAGTAAGACGCAAGGACTATAGAAATTGTCAGTTAACCTTTTTCTTCGTCGCACATTCTGAAAATAGAGAGATATTGCACGATGTTTGATGTCGGAGGACAGGTCGAGATAATTTATAATTTTATTTGAGGAATGAATTAATGAATATCCATGTTGAAATTAAATAAAGAACAAATTGACGTTACATTCCCTGTCGGAACTTTAACTGCGGGACACCAAGCGGAAGTCAAAACAGGGGTACCTTTAGTGAAAGCTGTATTTGTTTTGTGTATTACAATGAACTTTCGACAAATATGAGACAGGATCTATTATCTGCTTGTGACCATCTTAAACCCCCTGTAGTTTCCACAACTCTGCACATCTCCCTTGTTCTTAAAAATGGGCACCAGCACACTTCTCCTCCATTCCTCAGGCATCTTCTCACTATCTAAGATCCTGTTGAACAACCCAGTCAGAAACTCTACTGCCACCTCTCCTAGACACTTCCATACCTCTACAGGTATATCATCAGGACCGACTGCCTTTCCACTCTCCATCCTCTTCAATGCCCTCCTCACTTCATCCTGACGGCACAATAAAACAATGGCTTGAACCCTCTTGCGGCTACAATCAACAGTTGAATTATTTCGTTTTCTATAGAAGTCTGACAATTCTAAAGTTATGGAATTGGTCTAAATCATAAAAGTCTTCTTTGACCAAAGGGAGAAAAAAATCTTATCTTAATAAATGTAAGAATCTCCATGGGAAAGTAATTTGTTTTTCTGGTTGAGTAATAACATTCAATAATTTCTCTGCAGTCAGAAAACAAAGTGAATATTAGTCTCTTTATTCAAAATCATTAATTAATCAACACAGTCATCATCACAAATATTTCTGCACAATCGGCTCCTGCAGACAAAACTAATAACACTTGGACAAAGAAAGTGTTATTACTTCTCAAATCACAAGTGTACCTGATTCTACACTACATCTTACTTCACACCTGCATGGACCCTCATGTGGGCTTTCAACAGAAAATGTGATTTAAAATGTTCAGAATATGTTTCACACCTGTAAGGATTCTCCTGTGGTAAACCAGGATATTTTCCCTGTGAATCATTTCCAACATGTTTCAAATGTGAAGCTTTTGGACTCTCATGTGTTCTATTAATGCATGTTTCCATCTATAGTCTTTCCCTCTAAGGCCTCTCACCTGTGTGGCTTCTCATGTGAAATACCAAACGCACATTCTGGTTGAAACATTTTCCACATATTTCACACCTGTAAGGCTTCTGCCCAGTGTGGACTCTCATGTGTTCTTTTAATGCACGTTTCAATCTAAAGTCTTTCCCACATGTTTCACACCTGTAAGACTTCTCCCTTGTGTGGCTTCTCATGTGACGTACCAAATTCGCATTCCGGGTGAAACATTTGCCACATGTTTCACAATTGTAAGGCTTCCCTTCAGTGTGGACTCTCATGTGCACTGTCAAAGAAATACTATCTCTGAAACTTTTGCCACATGTTTCACACCAGTAAGGCTTGTCACCTGCGTGGATTCTCATGTGACGTAACAATTCCCCATACCAGGTGAAACATTGGCCACATTTTTTACACCTGTCAGGCTTCTCCCCTGTGTGGATTCTCATGTGAACTACGAAGTCCCCATTCTCTGTGAAACATTTGCCACATGTTTCACAACTGTAACGCTTCTCCCCTATATGCCTTTTCATATGATGTACCATAATGTGATTCCGGGTGAAACATTTGCCACATGTTTTACAACTGTAAGGCTTCTCCCCTGTGTGGATTCGCACGTGACGTACCAAATCCCCTTTCCAGGTGAAACATTTGCCACATGTTTTACAACTGTAAGGCTTTTTACCTGTGTGGATTCTTTTGTGGACTAACAAATCACTGTTCAACCTAAAATCATCAACACATCTTTTAGAATTGTGCATGCTTTCTTTCGTGTGGATTTTCATGTGGAATTTCAAAGTGTTGCATGTTTTGTAACTGTTCTTACATATATTGCAAGTATATGGTTTCTTACTGGTGTTACTTGTTCTCTGAGACTGAAACTGAAGCTCAATCTTAACATTGTTTCTTCTTGTTTCTCCTCTCTCATCATGGCTGACGGATACATGAGAGCTGTTAGAGATCAGCAGGTCAATGTTTGCTGCTCCCACCACAGAGCTGATAACCGGCAGGTTGTCAACAGACTCTGTCTGTGCTGCACCATCTTCAGCTTTCATGTACAGAGTCTGATCTTCACTGTGGTCATTTTCCTCACGAGTAGGAGTCAATGTAACAGCATCAGTCTCCTGCTTCAGGACAAGCTGCTCTCCCTCTGGTTCCTCTTTCAGGTGTAGAACCTCTGGTTCCTCTTTCAGGTGTAGAACCTCTGGTTCCTCTTTCAGGTGTAGAACCTCTGGTTCCTCTTGGTCCACACTGGACTTCACCTCCTGGTTCCAGAGCTGCTGGTCAGCAGGAACCTCCACCTCCTCCTCCTTACAGACATGATGCTGTGGACCATCTGGAGGAACAACAACAGGAGTTTCACACTACTATGACTACAAACTAATACTAAGAAGAAAAAGAAAGAAGTACACTTTCTTTATCCCCTTTGATGAAATTGTTATTTTTTCACTCTGTGTACAGACCCATTTAACACCTACACACGCAGGGGGTCTGTAGGCATGTAAATTATATACAATGGGAGGTAGAGTGACTGGCAGTTCTGTTGTGGTGCTTCTCATTTGAGCAGCTTGTGTGTGTGTGGGGGGGGGGTGCCCTGCTCAGGGGCACCTCGGCAGTGCTCAGAGGGTGAGCTGACACCTCCCACTGCCAGCTCACGCTCCACTGTGTTGACCCTGGTGAGTCTTGAAAGCGCGACTTCCGGTCCACAAACCAGGACTTAGTGGACTGAGCTATTGACGCCCAAAACTATGACACAAACGTATGAAATCCGAGAAAATCAGTCGCAGTTTTTTCCCAACAATGTTAATTATTTTAAATGTGTTTGTTATTCATTACAACCAGGTTGTCTGTACCTATCCTGTGTAACCGAATCACGGGTTTCCAGGCGGTGTCCAGCAGTCCACCATTACAATCGGCCTCTTCTTCGTAGTTAACAGTTCCTTTAATGCCTACAAACATTTTTTTCATTTTCAGCTTTTTCATAAACTCTCTCAAATTGTCAGCTGAAGACATTTTTATTCCCTGAACTAATTTGCTGCGAAACAAATAATATAACGACTTAACTCCACAAACAAATGTAAGCGGCTCTCGTGTTATTTGTTGATTCCGGCTTGTTGTCCGGGAGAAAATGTTCCGACTAGGAATTAATGGAATGTTTTGTTCCGTTTTTTATGGAAGAACGGTATAACTCTTCATTAAATTTGATAATCACTGTCATTCATCCACAAATCTTAGATTTTTTCAGTAAATAAACCGCAGGTAATAAATTACTTTTTTTAAAATACGAAGCAAATACTAAAGTAATTGTAAAAATAAAGAGATATTTCACGTTGTTTGATGTTGGACTACGGGTCGAGAAAATCTGTGCTTTATTTAACGGATTGGATTCATGACTAACCAGGTTTGATTTAAATAATAAACAAATGGACAAATGCCTTCCCAGTTGGAACTTTAATTGCGGGACACAGGGCGGAAGTCAACAACGGAAGTACCGCTAAGGATAGCTGTGTTAGATTTTTGTGTATTAAAATGAACTTTCGACAAATATGAGACAGAATTGATAATCTGCTTGTTAACTTGTGGAACCCCCTGTTAAAGAAGAAATACAGTTTTAATTTGATCAATTTGATTGTTCAGGTCCCAAGCCCGGATAAATACAGGGGGTTGTGTCGGGAAGGGCATCTGAAGTAAAACTTTTGCTAAATCAAAAATACAAATGAAACCTATGACTTCCATACCGGATCGGTCGAGGCCCGGGTTAACGACCGCCATTCGTGCTGTTCACCTACAGGTTGCCACAAAAATGTTTCATTGATTTTGGAGGAAATCCAGAAAAAGGGGTGCAATCAACATTATTTCTACTTTAAGTGGAGCCTGGTGGCAACAGTTCTGATGGGAAACACATTTTTTGACAATGAGGCAATAGTTGAATCAATGAGTTTTCTATAATAGTCTAAAGTTATGGATTTGGTCTAAATCATAAAAGTCTTCTTTGACCGATGGGAAAAAAAAATCTTGTTGGGAAAACATGTTTTTCAGGTTGAATACAACATTCAATTTCTCTGCAGTCAGAAAAGTCCATTTTAGTCTTTATTCAAAGTCGTAAATTAATCAACACCGTCATCATGACAAGTATTTCTACAAAATAGGTTCCCGAAGACAAAACTATAAATCAAAGACAAAAGTATAAAATTCTGGACAAAGAACACATTATTACTTCTCAAATCAAGAGTGAAAGGTTCTCTACATGTTTTACATTTTACTTCCCACCTGCATGGACTCTCATGTGTTTTGTCAACATACGCTTAGAACTAAAATCTTTTCCACAAGTTTGACAGCTGTGAGCCTTCTCTCCTGTGTGTAATTTCACATGGGCTTTCAACAGAAAATACGACTTAAAATGTTCCTGACATATTTCACATGAGTAAGACTTCTCCCCTCTGTGGATTCTCATGTGACAAATCAAACTCCCATACCAGGTGAAACATTTGCCACATGTTTTACAACTGTAAGGCGTCTCTCCTGTGTGGATTCTCATATGAAATTGCAAACCCACATTCTGGATGAAACATTTGCCACATATTTCACACTTGTAAGGCTTCTCCCCTGTGTGGATTCTCATGTGAACTACCAAACTCCAATTCCGGGTGAAACATTTGCCACATGTTTCACATCTGTAAGGATTCCCCGTGTGGATTTTTATGTGGTCAGACCAGGATCTTTTCATTGTGAAACATCTGCCACATGTTTCACAACTATAAGGCTTCTCACTAGAATGAACTCTCATGTGTTCTGTATATGCACGTTTCTGTCCAAAGTCTGTCGCACATATTTCACACTTGTAAGGCTTCTCTCCAGTGTGGATTCTCATGTGAACTACCAAACTCCAATTCCGGGTGAAACATTTGCCACATGTTTCACACCTGTAAGGCTTCTCCCTTGTGTGGACTATCATGTGACGTACCAAACTCTCATTCCGTGTGAAACATTTGCCACATGTTTCACACCTGTAAAGCGTTTCATCTGTGTGGATATTTCTGCGTGGTAACAAATCACTGTTCAACCTAAAATCTTTTTCACATCTTTTGTGGAATTTCAAAGTGTCGCATGTTGTGGAACTGCTCTTACATATTTTACCAACATATGGCTTCTTACTGGTGTTACTTGTTCTCTGGGACTGAAACAGAGACTCAATCTCAACATCGTTTCTATTTACTTCTCCTATCTCATCATGGCTGATGGATACATGAGAGCTGTTAGAGATCAGAAGGTCAATGTTTGCTGCTCCCACCACAGAGCTGATAACCGGCAGGTTCTCAACAGACTCTGTCTGTGCTGCACCATCTTCAGCTTTCATGTACAGAGTCTGATCTTCACTGTGGTCATTTTCCTCACGAGTAGGAGTCAATGTAACAGCATCAGTCTCCTGCTTCAGGACAAGCTGCTCTCCCTCCTGACTGCTGTGGAGTTCCTCTAGTTCCTCTTTCAGGTGGAGAACCTCTGGTTCCTCTTTCAGGTGTAGAACCTCTGGTTCCTCTTTCAGGTGTAGAACCTCTGGTTCCTCTTGGTCCACACTGGACTTCACCTCCTGGTTCCAGAGCTGCTGGTCAGCAGGAACCTCCACCTCCTCCTCCTTACAGACATGATGCTGTGGACCATCTGGAGGAACAACAACGGGAATTGCACATTACTAATAATAAGAGGAAAAAGAAAGAAGGTAGAGTGACTGGCAGTTCTGTTCTGGTGCCTCTCATTTGAGCAGCTTGTGTGTTTGTGTGTGTGGGGGGTGCCCTGCTCAGGGGCACCTCGGCAGTGCTCAGAGGGTGAGCTGACACCTCCCACTGCCAGCTCACGCTCCAATGTTTTGACCCTGGTGAGTCTTGAAAGCGCAACTTCCGGTCCACAAGCCAGGACTTAGTGGACTGAGCTATTGACGCCCAAAACTATGACACAAACGTATAAAATCCGAGGAAATCAATCGCAGTTTTTTCCCCAACAATTTCAATCATTTTAAATGTGTGTTTGTTATTCATTACAACCAGGTTGTCTGTACCTATCCTGTGTAACCGAATCACGGGTTTCCAGGCGGAGTCCAGCAGTCCACCATTACAATCGGCCTCTTCTTCGGAGTTAACAGTTCCTTTAATGCCTACAAACATTTTTTTCATTTTCAGCTTTTTCATAAACTCTCTCAAATTGTCAGCTGAAGACATTTTTATTCCCTGAACTAATTTGCTGCGAAACAAATAATATAACGACTTAACTCCACAAACAAATGTAAGCGGCTCTCGTGTTATTTGTTGATTCCGGCTTGTTGTCCGGGAGAAAATGTTCCGACTAGGAATTAATGGAATGTTTTGTTCCGTTTTTTATGGAAGAACGGTATAACTCTTCATTAAATTTGATAATCATTGTCATTCATCCACAAATCTAAGAATTTTTTTGAGTTAATAAGCAGCAGATAATAAATTACTTTTGTAAATTCCGAAACAAATACTAAAGCAATTGAAATAACCTTTTTCTTTGCGCATTGTAAAAATAAAGAGATATTTCACGGTGTTTGAGGTTGGAATACAGGTCAAGAAAATCCGTGCTTTATTTAACGGATAGGATTTATGAATAACCACGTTTGATTTAAATAATAAACAAATGGACAAATGCATTCCCAGTCGGAACTTTAATTGCGGGACACAGGGCGGAAGTCAACAACGGAAGTACCGCTAAGGATAGCTGTGTTAGATTTTTGTGTATTAAAATGAACTTTCGACAAATATGAGACAGAATTGATAATCTGCTTGTTAACTTGTGGAACCCCCTGTTAAAGAAGAAATACAGTTTTAATTTGATCAATTTGATTGTGCCGGTCCCAAGCCCGGATAAATACAGGGGGTTGTGTCGGGAAGGGCATCTGAAGTAAAACTTTTGCTAAATCAAAAATACAAATGAAACCTATGACTTCCATACCGGATCGGTCGAGGCCCGGGTTAACGACCGCCATTCGTGCTGTTCACCTACAGGTTGCCACAAAAATGTTTCATTGATTTTGGAGGAAATCCAGAAAAAGGGGTGCAATCAACATTATTTCTACTTTAAGTGGAGCCTGGTGGCAACAGTTCTGATGGGAAACACATTTTTTGACAATGAGGCAATAGTTGAATCAATGAGTTTTCTATAATAGTCTAAAGTTATGGATTTGGTCTAAATCATAAAAGTCTTCTTTGACCGATGGACAAAAAAAATCTTGTTGGGAAAACATGTTTTTCAGGTTGAATACAACATTCAATTTCTCTGCAGTCAGAAAAGTCCATTTTAGTCTTTATTCAAAGTCGTAAATTAATCAACACCGTCATCATGACAAGTATTTCTACAAAATAGGTTCCCGAAGACAAAACTATAAATCAAAGACAAAAGTATAAAATTCTGGACAAAGAACACATTATTACTTCTCAAATCAAGAGTGAAAGGTTCTCTACATGTTTTACATTTTACTTCCCACCTGCATGGACTCTCATGTGTTTTGTCAACATACGCTTAGAACTAAAATCTTTTCCACAAGTTTGACAGCTGTGAGCCTTCTCTCCTGTGTGTAATTTCACATGGGCTTTCAACAGAAAATACGACTTAAAATGTTCCTGACATATTTCACATGAGTAAGACTTCTCCCCTCTGTGGATTCTCATGTGACAAATCAAACTCCCATACCAGGTGAAACATTTCCCACATGTTTTACAACTGTAAGGCGTCTCTCCTGTGTGGATTCTCATATGAAATTGCAAACCCACATTCTGGATGAAACATTTGCCACATATTTCACACTTGTAAGGCTTCTCCCCTGTGTGGATTCTCATGTGAACTACCAAACTCCAATTCCGGGTGAAACATTTGCCACATGTTTCACATCTGTAAGGATTCCCCGTGTGGATTTTTATGTGGTCAGACCAGGATCTTTTCATTGTGAAACATCTGCCACATGTTTCACAACTATAAGGCTTCTCACTAGAATGAATTCTCATGTGTTCTGTATATGCACGTTTCTGTCCAAAGTCTGTCCCACATATTTCACACTTGTAAGGCTTCTCTCCAGTGTGGATTCTCATGTGAACTACCAAACTCCAATTCCGGGTGAAACATTTGCCACATGTTTCACACCTGTAAGGCTTCTCCCTTGTGTGGACTATCATGTGACGTACCAAACTCTCATTCCGTGTGAAACATTTGCCACATGTTTCACACCTGTAAAGCGTTTCATCTGTGTGGATATTTCTGCGTGGTAACAAATCACTGTTCAACCTAAAATCTTTTTCACATCTTTTGTGGAATTTCAAAGTGTCGCATGTTGTGGAACTGCTCTTACATATTTTACCAACATATGGCTTCTTACTGGTGTTACTTGTTCTCTGAGACTGAAACAGAGATTCAATCTCAACATCGTTTCTATTTATTTCTCCTATCTCATCATGGCTGACGGATACATGAGAGCTGTTAGAGATCAGCAGGTCAATGTTTGCTGCTCCCACCACAGAGCTGATAACCGGCAGGTTGTCAACAGACTCTGTCTGTGCTGCACCATCTTCAGCTTTCATGTACAGAGTCTGATCTTCACTGTGGTCATTTTCCTCGTGAGTAGGAGTCAATGTAACAGCATCAGTCTCCTGCTTCAGGACAAGCTGATCTCCCTCCTGACTGCTGTGGAGTTCCTCTAGTTCCTCTTTCAGGTGTAGAACCTCTGGTTCCTCTTTCAGGTGTAGAACCTCTGGTTCCTCTTTCAGGTGTAGAACCTCTGGTTCCTCTTGGTCCACACTGGACTTCACCTCCTGGTTCCAGAGCTGCTGGTCAGCAGGAACCTCCACCTCCTCCTCCTTACAGACATGATGCTGTGGACCATCTGGAGGAACAACAACGGGAATTGCACATTACTAATAATAAGAGGAAAAAGAAAGAAGGTAGAGTGACTGGCAGTTCTGTTCTGGTGCCTCTCATTTGAGCAGCTTGTGTGTTTGTGTGTGTGGGGGGGGTGCCCTGCTCAGGGGCACCTCGGCAGTGCTCAGAGGGTGAGCTGACACCTCCCACTGCCAGCTCACGCTCCAATGTTTTGATCCTGGTGAGTCTTGAAAGCGCGACTTCCGGTCCACAAGCCAGGACTTAGTGGACTGAGCTATTGACGCCCAAAACTATGACACAAACGTAGAAATCCGAGGAAATCAATCGCAGTTTTTTCCCCAACAATTTCAATTATTTTAAATGTGTTTGTTATTCATTACAACCAGGTTGTCTGTACCTATCCTGTGTAACCGAATCACGGGTTTCCAGGCGGTGTCCAGCAGTCCACCATTACAATCGGCCTCTTCTTCGGAGTTAACAGTTCCTTTAATGCCTACAAACATTTTTTTCATTTTCAGCTTTTTCATAAACTCTCTCAAATTGTCAGCTGAAGACATTTTTATTCCCTGAACTAATTTGCTGCGAAACAAATAATATAACGACTTAACTCCACAAACAAATGTAAGCAGCTCTCGTGTTATTTGTTGATTCCGGCTTGTTGTCCCGGAGAAAATGTTCCGACTAGGAATTAATGGAATGTTTTGTTCCGTTTTTTAAAGAAGAACGGTATAACTCTTCATTAAATTTGATAATCATTGTCATTCATCCACAAATCTAAGATTTTTTTTGAGTTAATAAGCAGCAGATAATAAATTACTTTTGTAAATTCCGAAACAAATACTAAAGTAAATGATATAACCTTTTTCTTTGCGCATTGTAAAAATAAAGAGATATTTCACGGTGTTTGATGTTGGAATACAGGTCAAGAAAATCCGTGCTTTATTTAACGGATAGGATTTATGAATAACCAGGTTTGATTTAAATAATAAACAAATGGACAAATGCATTACCAGTCGGAACTTTAATTGCGGGACACAGGGCGGAAGTCAACAACGGAAGTACCGCTAAGGATAGCTGTGTTAGATTTTTGTGTATTAAAATGAACTTTCGAAAATATGAGACAGAATTGATAATCTGCTTGTTAATTTGTGGAACCCCCAGTTAAAGATGAAATACAGTTTTAATTTGATCAATTTGATTGTGCCGGTCCCAAGCCCGGATAAATACAGGGGGTTGTGTCAGGAAGGGCATCTGAAGTAAAACTTTTGCTAAATCAAAAATGCAAATGAAACCTATGAGTTCCATACCGGATCGGTCGAGGCCCGGGTTAACAACCGCCATCCGTGCTGTTTACCTACAGGTTGCCAGTGGAAATTGGACTACTGTTGGTCGAAGGAGAGGAGGAAAGTGTTCGTAGGAAGAGAGAGAAGAGGAACGGCGAGAGTATAGGACTGAGAGCAGAGACATAAAATGTTGGAACTATGACAGGGAAAGGTAGATGGTTGGTTGACATGATGCAGAGGAGGAAGGTAGACATACTGTGTGTCCAGGAGACCAGGTGTCAGCTTCTTTTTCTGTTTGCAGCTTTGCACAAAAACACAAGTCAGATTTTCCTGAAGCAAATCACAAGTCAGTCGGGAAATACATCAAAATTGTTTTATTGAATTTTGGAGGAAATCCAGAAAAAGGGGTGCAATCAACATTATTTCTACTTTAAGTGGAGCCTGGTGGCAACAGTTCTGATAGGAAACACATTTTTTGACAATGAGGCAAGAGTTGAATCAATGAGTTTTCTATAATAGTCTAAACTTATGAATTTGGTCTAAATCATAAAAGTCTTCTTTGACCGATGGAAAAAAAAAATCTTGTTGGGAAAACATGTTTTTCAGGTTGAATACAACATTCAATTTCTCTGCAGTCAGAAGAGTCCATTTTAGTCTTTATTCAAAGTCGTAAATTAATCAACACCATCATGACAAGTATTTCTACAAAATAGGTTCCCGAAGACAAAACTATAAATCAAAGACAAAGGTATAAAATTCTGGACAAAGAACACATTATTACTTCTCAAATCACGAATGAAAGGTTCTCTACATGTTTTACATTTTACTTCCCACCTGCATGGACTCTCATGTGTTTTGTCAACATACGCTTAGAACTAAAACCTTTCCCACAAGTTTGACAGCTGTGAGCCTTCTCTCCTGTGTGTAATTTCACATGGGCTTTCAACAGAAAATACGACTTAAAATGTTCCTGACATATTTCGCACCAGTAAGACTTCTCCCCTGTGTGGATTCTCATGTGACGAATCACACTCCCATACCAGGTGAAACATTTCCCACATGTTTTACAACTGTAAGGCGTCTCACCTGTGTGGATTCTCATGTGAAATTGCAAACCCACATTTCGAATGAAACATTTGCCACATATTTCACACTTGTAAGGCTTCTCTCCAGTGTGGATTCTCATGTGAACTACCAAACTGCAATTCTGGGTGAAACATTTGCCACATGTTTCACATCTGTAAGGCGTCTCACCTGTGTGGCTTCTCATGTGAAATTCCAAACCCACATTTCGAATAAAACCGTCGCCACATATTTCGCACTTGTAAGGCTTCTCCCCTGTGTGGATTCTCATGTGAACTACCAAACTCCAATTCCGGGTGAAACATTTACCACATGTTTCACATCTGTAAGGCTTCCCCGTGTGGATTTTTATGTGGTCAGACCAGGATCTTTTCATTTTGAAACATCTGCCACATATTTCACAACTATAAGGCTTCTCACTAGAATGAACTCTCATATGTTCTGTTAATGCACGTTTCCGTCCAAAGTCTTTCCCACATGTTTCACATTTGTAAGGCTTCTCTCCAGTGTGGATTCTCATGTGAAATACCAAACCCTTATTCTGGGTGAAACATTTGCCACATGTTTCACACCTGTAAGGGTTCTCCCTTGTGTGGATTATCATGTGACGTACCAAACTCCCATTCCGGGTGAAACATTTGCCACATGTTTCACACCTGTAAGAAGTTTCACCCGTGTGGATTCTTTTGCATGCTACCAACTCACTGTTCAATCTAAAACTTTCTTTTGTGTGGATTTTCATGTGGAATTTCAAACTGTAGCGTGTTGTGTAACTGCTATTACATATTTCACAAACATATAGCTTCTTACTGGTGTTACTTGTTCTCTGGGACTGAAGCTGAGACTCCACCTCAGCATCTTTTCTTCTTGTTTCTCCTCTCTCATCATGGCTGATGGATACATGAGAGCTGTTAGAGATCAGCAGGTCAATGTTTGCTGCTCCCACCACAGAGCTGATAACCGGCAGGTTGTCAACAGACTCTGTCTGTGCTGCACCATCTTCAGCTTTCATGTACAGAGTCTGATCTTCACTGTGGTCATTTTCCTCATGAGTAGGAGTCAATGTAACAGCATCAGTCTCCTGCTTCAGGACAAGCTGCTCTCCCTCCTGACTGCTGTGGAGTTCCTCTGGTTCCTCTTTCAGGTGTAGAACCCCTGGTTCCTCTTTCAGGTGTAGAACCTCTGGTTCCTCTTTCAGGTGTAGAACCTCTGGTTCCTCTCGGTCCACACTGGACTTCACCTCCTGGTTCCAGAGCTGCTGGTCAGCAGGAACCTCCACCTCCTCCTCCTTACAGACATGATGCTGTGGACCATCTGGAGGAACAACAACAGGAGTTTCCCATTACTATGACTACAAACTAATAGTATGACACAAACGTAGACATGCCAGGAAATCAGTTTTGTTCGTTAATATATTGATTAATTGACCATCAAATCGTTTTGTATACCTATTCTGTGTAACTTCAATTCAGCTCTAAGGCAGAGATCCAGCAGTCGGCGTTGATGATTTCTCTCTTCTTCATTCCTTACTATAGTTTTTTTTAAAGTTCCAAAAACTACCTTTTCAGCAGCTGTTAGTCGATTTGTAACTAAATTTCCCAAAGAGTCACATGAAGACATTTTGTTTACTGAACTCACGTATCCTCTGCTTGTTTCTCCTCTCTCATCATGGCTGACGGATACATGAGAGCTGTCAGAGATCAGCAGGTCAAAGTTTGCTGCTCCCACCACAGAGCTGATAACCGGCAGGTTGTCAACAGACTCTGTCTGTGCTGCACCATCTTCAGCTTTCATGTACAGAGTCTGATCTTCACTGTGGTCATTTTCCTCATGAGTAGGAGTCAACATATCAGCATCAGTCTCCTGCTTCAGGACAAGCTGCTCTCCCTCCTGACTGCTGTGGAGTTCCTCGTGGGGGGGTGCCTTGCTCAGGGGCACCTCGGCAGTGCTCAGAGGGTGAGCTGACACCTCCCACTGCCAGCTCACGCTCCAATGTTTTGACCCATGCGGGTCTTGAACCGGCGACTTCCGGACTTAGTGGACTGAGCTACTGCCGCCCCAAACTATGACACAAACGTAAACATCCGAGGAAATCAGTTGCAGTTAATTTCCAACAATGTTAATTATTTGACAGTCAAATGTATCTGTTAATTCATTACAACCAGGTTGTCTGTACCTATCCTGTGTGACTGAATCACGGGTTTCCGGGCGGTGTCCAGCAGTCCACCATTACAATCGGCCTCTTCTTCGTAGTTAACAGTTCCTTTAATGCCTACAAAAAAATTTTTTTCATTTTCAGCTTTTTCAGAAACTCTCTCAAATTTTAAGTCGGAGAGATTTTTGTTCCCTGAACTAATTTGCTGCAAAACAAATAATATAACGGCTTAACTCTACAAGCTAATGCTAACGGCTTGAGTGTTGTTTGTTGATTCCGGCTTGTTGTCCCGGAGAAAATGTTCCGACTAGGAATCAAGGGAATTGTTTGGTCCGCCATTCGGGTGGTTTATGTTTGAATTAAGTTTAATAATTATTTTCATTCACCTACCAGTCTAAGTTTTTTCAAATTATTTAAAAAAAATTGTAAATTATTTTGAAAGAAGTAGAGGTACATATTTAAGCACTGATAGTGTGTTGTTGTTGTTTTTCGCACATTCTGATTATCAAGGCATATTCTCCGTTGTTTTATGTCGGAAGACAGGGCAAAAAAAATCTAACATTTTGTTTGAGGGATTGAATTTATGAATATCCAGGTTTAATTTAAATACTAAACAAATTGACGTTGCATTCCCTGTCGGAACTTTAACTGCGGGACACCAAGCGGAAGTCGAAAACAGTATCGTTAGTGTCAGCTGTCTGTGTTTTTGTGCATGAAAACAACTTTCGACAAGTACGAGAATCGATTATCTTCTTGTTATCAACTGGAACCCCCTGATGAAGATGGAATACAGTTTTAATTTGATCAACAGACAGAGAGTCCAAACTAAAGCTGGAAATTAACATTTTGATCAGAATTATCAACAAAACCCACATGATAAATTTACAATTGGAACAGCAATAATGAATCTTTTGAATTTTTCTGATTTAGACTGATAATTAAATAACGGAGGCTACCTAAAGGTGTTAAGCACGTTGTAACTGAGTTCCACTAAGTTCCAGTGTTAATTCTCCCTCATTTTCAGTTTTACTTAATAATTCAGAGCGGAAGTATGGAAAATGTCATAGGACGACATATCATTAGAACATTTATAATACTGTTAAATACTAATGATGCATGTCGTGTAGATTGTATAATGCTAAACCATATAAAACTATCAAAACAAGTAACCACTGGAAAAACTTTCTGATGGGATATTATATTCAATCATTTCCCTCTGATCAGAAAACAAAATAATTTTTAGGTTATTAATTCAAAATCAACACCATGATGATTCATTACAAAGATTTCAGCAAAGTAGGTTACTGAATACAGAACCAAACTTCAAATTTTAGACAAAGAACTCAGTAGGGACTGTATCAAACAATAAGTTATACTTAATAGTCATTTACGGTTGGTTAGGAACGTCTTGATGCGTATCCAGTTCAATCAAAACAATGTCCACAAGGAGGTTTCTCTTTTGGGTGATCTTCCAATTTCCTATGAAAAATAATTAATTTACAGATTTAAATGTCAAAATAATAGCTGGGTTTTATCGATACTGGCTTACGGTAAGAACAACGTTCCCCCCACCACCGTTCTGCTCATCTCAGCATCTCATGACAGCTGATTATCAAAACCTTTAACACTCGTAAAAGGTGCAGCAGCCAATAATACGTGAACAAGACATAGCATCAGGGCTCGAGCAAAAATATATAAATAAGGCCAACACACACACACACACACATACACACACACACACACACACATACTGGGGGGGGGTTGCTCAGGGGCACGTTCTTTTTTAACACGGCTTTCAACGAGAGTAGACGTCTTTTCTTCTTTTCTTCTGTTTCTCGTTATTGATATCTCTCGATATCTCGAGTTCATACATGTCCGAAAAAATAAACTACATACTCAAATAAAAAAATCAACAATGAAAAGGCTCCTGTAAACTCAATACTTTATTACTTTTGATCACTGAAGATGTCATTAAGGTGTGGAACCTCTGGTCCTCTTTCAGGTGGAGAACCTCTGGTTCCTCTTGGTCCACACTGGACTTCACCTCCTGGTTCCAGAGCTGCTGGTCAGCAGGAACTTCCACCTCCTCCTCCTTACAGACATGATGCTGTGGACCATCTGGAGGAACAACAAAAGGAGTTTCACGCTATTGTGTCTACAAACTAATACTTAGAAATAGAAGTACACTTTATTTATCCCCTTGGGAAAATTATTTTTTCACTGTGTGTACAGACCCCTGAAGCACACACACAAACACACACACAAGGGGCCTGCAGGCATGCAAAGTATATACAATGGGATGTAGAGTGATGGGCAGCTCTTTTCTGATGCGCCTCATTTGGGCAGCTTGTGGGGGGGTGCCCTGCTCAGGGGCACCTCGGCAGTGCTCAGAGGGTGAGCTGACACCTCCCACTGCCAGCTCACGCTCCAATGTTTGGATCCACGTGGGTCTTGAACCGGCGACTTGCGGTCCCCAGACCAAGACTAGTGGAATGAGCTACTTCCGCCCCAAACTGACACAAACATAGACATTCGAGGAAATCAGGTGACTGATTTCTTCTGGGTTCTCTCGTTCTATCTTGGACTTCATTTTTACCCAATTGCAGAAGAGCAAGAATTTTTTCATTTTTAGTGTACTTGTCATTTTATTTTATTATGTCCTTTGTCCTGGAAAGGAGAGGAATGAAGGTTAGCCGCAGTAAGACAGAGTACATGTGTGTGAATGAGAGGGACCCAAGTGGAAGAGTGAGGTTACAGGGAGAAGAGATCAAGAAGGTGGAGGATTTTGAGTACTTAGGCTCAACAGTCCAGAGCAATGGAGAGTGTGGAAAACAGGTGAAGAAGCGTGTCCAGGCAGGATGGAACGGGTGGAGAAAAGTGTCAGGTGTGATGTGTGATGGAAGAGTTTCAGCTAAAATGAAAGGAAAGGTGTACAAAACTGTGGTGAGACCAGCGATGTTGTTTGGTCTAGAGACAGTGTCACTGAGGAAAAGACAGGAGACAGAGCTGGAGGTAGCAGAGATGAAGATGCTGAGGTTCTCTCTGGGAGTGACCAGGAAGGATAGGATCAGGAATGAGTACATCAGAGGGACAGCACATGTTAGAGGTTTTGGAGATCAAGTCAGAGAGGCCAGACTGAGATGGTTTGGACATGTCCAGAGGAGAGATAGTGAATATATTGGTAGAAGGATGCTGAGTTTTGAACTGCCAGGCAGGAGGCCTAGAGGAAGACCAAAGAGGAGGTTTATGGACGTAGTGAAAGAGCACATGAAGGTAGTTGGTGTGAGAGAAGAGGATGCAGAAGACAGGGTTAGATGGAGGACACTGATTCGCTGTGGCGACCCCTGAAGGGAAAAGCCAAAAGCAGAAGAAGTCCTTTTGTTTCATTATAATCAATCTCTGATATGTATGAAATTAAATTATTAAAAGATGGGTTCTCTCTGGGCTTTCTGGCTTCCTCCCACATCCAAAAAACATGCGCTTCAGATGAATTGGCTGATCCCACATTAGCCGTAGGAGTGAGTGTGTGTGTGTGCGTGGTTGTGCAGCGCACTGGCATCATGCCCGGAAGAAAATGAATGAATAAATATGAAAAGTTGAAAAAACAAAATATTTGTACTTACCAAAACAGCTGTTCAAACATCTCAGATAAATACAAAATCCATTCTCCTTTCTTTCCTTAAGAACACTTCGATGACTTGGTCGTACAGTTTACCGGTGCGTTTTAATTCCAGCAACAAATCCTTTTCTATTGACATGGAGGCCAGTGCTGAAAGCCGCCTCTGTCCAGTCGTGTTTCTGGCGTATGTCTTAATCCGCTTCAAGGCTGAAAATGACCCCTCAACCGAAGCAGTGGACAATGGAATTGTCACAGCCAAAGAAGCCAGTGCATAGAGCTGTCCCATACTGTCATTCAGTTCTTTGCTCCTAAGAAAATCAAGGAGATCAACTGGACTTTTCCCTTTAAAATTACTCATGGCATACATTACACTCAGTTCTGTTTTTAGTCGGGGCAGATCAAACAGTGCTCCGTGACTTTGGGTCAAGCATGAAAAAGCCGTGTGTGGAAACTTTTTCTGGTATGTTTGAAAGTTCTGGGGGTCTAGAAGAGAGAGAAACAGTAGTTTTTTGTGGTCTTGAAATCGATTCCTTATCTGGCAAAGAACGTTGTTCAGAATGTTGTTGTGAAGTTGTTGGTAGTGTGTGCGGAGGTCCTCTTGCTGTGCCGCGCCCTGGCCTCCACTAATGCTTGGACCACCTGAGATGCTCACAGTATCTTCATACATCTGATCGAATCCACCCCTCGCTCGCTCAACTATGTCACAAAACTCTCTCACCATAACCAGGCAGAATTGCACATCCAATGTTTTTTTCTGAAGTTTTCCAAAGAGTACGTCAGCATGCTTAAAAATGACACCAAATGTGTTGAGCAAAAAACAAAACTCAAAATCATCCAGACACTTATTAAATCCATCTGCACAAATCACAGTGTCGTCGTCGTACTCATCGTGGTGTTCCAGTATGTGATCAAACAACTCCTTTAGTGCAACTCTCTTCTCAAGGACTGTATTCACCAGTCTTGATGCATTTTGCCACCGTGTCGGTGCAACATGAGGAAGACGCCGTTTGTCTATTTCATCCAGGAGCTGAGTATGCTTCGGGGATCTGGAGAAGAACGCAGCAAGGCCGTTCAGGTTGGCAAAAAAGACCTTGCATTCTCTGAGCTTTGAGGCCCCTTGAGTCAGCACTAAATTCAGACAATGTGCATGGCAGTGAATGAATAAGGCCATAGGTGCCTTCTCTTTCACTTTCGCTTGCACCCCATTTACTCCAGATGCCATCACTGCTGCGCCATCATAAGACTGTGCCACAACTTTCTCTGGACAACACTCACATTCCTCAAGAAAGGAAAAAACGATAGCAGCAATGTCATCAGTTCGCCGGCCACCAGATACATCCTCATATTTGACAAAACGCTCCTTGACACCCGATTCTGTTACGTAGCGCAGGACGAGAGCGAGTTGTGCAGCGTCACCCACGTCTGTCGTCTCATCCACCATTACAGCAACAAAAAGTGCTTTTTTGATTTCCGCTTTGATCTCTTCTCCAATCACTTCTGAAATAGCATGAATGAGGTCATTTTGTAGTTTGACAGATGTTCCAGTAAACACTTTGTTAGTGGACAAGTGATAATGCAGGTCTGTGTCCTGCTCAGCAAGAAAAGAAAGAAGTTCCATGTAGGTACCTCTGTTTGTGGACTTAGCGCCTTCATTGTGTCCCCTAAATAAAAGTTCCTGTTTCCCCAGGAACACGACACAATCAATCAGCCTTTTCAGTATCTCTCTGTTCTTTTTCACCATTTCATTGTGGAGCTCTCTCTCCCTGCGTACCTGTTCATTAAGCTGCAAATCCACTCTGGTGTCCCCAAAAGTTTTTAAAAGCACCGTAGCATACAAATGTCCAGCCGTGCTTTGGTGTTTCAATGCTGCCTTGGTTAAACAACTCAAGTTGACAAATCCAGTGTGGCTCCAAACACCAGATCGATCCTTTGCGAACAAAAGGCATTCCCAGCAGAATAATTTGCAGAGTCCATCGGAGCCAGTCAGCCATGGGTACCGCTCGTAATTAGTTGTCTTGAAATGGCGGACAAACCCTTTTCCGGCCTGGGACATGTTAGCAAGTTCAGGGATCGGACGACCTCGTTTCACAAGAGCTAGCTTCTCTTCAAATGTGCGTCTTGAAAATGGCCTTGCGAGTATATCGGCGACCAAATCTTCGTTTTCGCCTCCTTCAGCCTCTGTGGGAGAAAAAAACAAAGTAGATTTTTTAGGTTCACTGGCCTGTAGATTCTTTCGCTAAAGCTCTGCGCTCTAACCATTATACGACTCTTGTGAACTGCGTAACGCTGCCTTCTCAGAAGTGAGGACACGTATGTCAGGTCAATGTGAGGCCAGCTAGAAGGCTGTACAGTCACCAACTCATGATATGATTGGCTATCGCATCAGTCTATTAACAATACGTGCCCGTTCAATCAGTGCATTGACGCCTGCATTGTTGATTCTGAGGCCTCAAACAGATTTCATACAACTTGACAGGTTGAACCTGGAAACATAAGCTAGCTGAATTCTGATTGGATAAAAACTTTCCAACCTAAACAGACCGCTGACCCAGTGTTGGCCCATCTCATATTATATCCCAATGTGCGTGTGTGTGTAATATATATATATATATATATATATATATACACACACATATATATACACATCTTTTCTGCTTGTTTCTGTTCTCTCACCATGGCTGACGGATACATGAGAGCTGTTAGAGATCAGCAGGTAAATGTTTGTTGTTCCCACCACAGAGCTGATAACCGGCAGGTTGTCAACAGACTCTGTCTGTGCTGCACCATCTTCAGCTTTCATGTACAGAGTCTGATCTTCACTGTGGTCATTTTCCTCATGAGTAGGAGTCAACATAACAGCATCAGTCTCCTGCTTCAGGACAAGCTGCTCTCCCTCCTGACTGCAGTGGAGTTCCTCTGGTTCCTCTTTCAGGTGTAGAACCTCTGGTTCCTCTTTCAGGTGTAGAACCTCTGGTTCCTCTTTCAGGTGTAGAACCTTTGGTTCCTCTTTCAGGTGTAGAACCTCTGGTTCCTCTTTCAGGTGTAGAACCTCTGGTTCCTCTTTCAGGTGGAGAACCTCTGGTTCCTCTTGGTCCACACTGGACTTCACCTCCTGGTTCCAGAGCTGCTGGTCAGCAGGAACCTCCACCTCCTCCTCCTTACAGACATGATGCTGTGGACCATCTGGAGGAACGGCAAAAGACTTTTCACGCTACTGTGACTACAAAGTATTACGATGATACAAACGCACACATGGGAGGAAATCAGTCGCAGCTCATTTTCCAATAATCTGAATTATTTCAGTCAAATTTATCTGTTTGTTATTCATTACAACCAGGTTGTCTGTACCTATCCTGTGTAACTGAATGACGGGTTTCCAGGCGGAGTCCAGCAGTCCACCATTACACCCGGCCTCTTCTTCGTAGTTAACAGTTCCTTTAATGCCTACAAACATTTTTTCATTTTCAGTTATTCGTCGCTTTTTCACAAACCCTTCCAAATTGTCAGCCGAAGACATTTTTGTTTCCGGGAGTAAGTAGCTGCGAAACAAATGATATAAAGACTGAACTCTACAAGCTAATGCTAACGGCTCTGATGTTGTTTGTTGATTCCGGCATGTTGTCCGGGAGAAAATGTTCCGACTAGGAATGAAGGAAACGTTTTATTGTTCCGATTTAAATTTATAACTGCATATCTTTTAATTAAATCTGATAATCCTTCTCATTCATCCATACATCTATGTATTTAAAGTTATCACACATCAGATAGTAAATCACTGTTGTTGTTTTTTAGAAATAACAGGCAAAGACAAAAGTAACTGTCAGTTTACCTTTGTCTTCGTTGCAAATTCTGACAATAAAGAGATGCTGCTCGTTATTTAATGTCGCAAAACAGGTCGAGAAAATCTGGGTTTTTAATTCAGAGATTTGATTTATGAATAACCCAGTTTGATTTAATCAATAAACAAATTGACGTTGCATTCCTTGTCGGAATTTTAACTGCAGGACACAAAGCGGAAGTTAACAACGGAAGTACCGTTGCGTTCGCTGAACGTGTTTTTGTTTATTCAAATGCACTTTCGACAAATATGAGACAGAATCGATTATCTGCTCGTTATCAACTGGAACCCCCTGTGAGAGATGAGATGCAGTTTTAATTTGATCAGCAGAGAGAGAGAGAGTTCAAACCAAAGCCTGAATCTAACATTTAGATCAGAATTAACAAAGCCTGCACAATAAATTTACAACTAGCTGGAACCCGTTGAAATTTAAACAATAATATCAGACTACATACCACACATATGAAAACAAATGTATTGGTATTATAAATCAAGCGCATACAGCACAGTCAAAAATCAATGTGGTGTTGTAATGACTTTGTGTTGGCAAATCATGCATTGCGCTTGGCGGACATTGTCAAGATGTAGATGAATGTTAGCAGACTAACTGGGGAGAGAAAGATAACTAATGGTGAGATTGGGAAAGGAGCTAACGTTCAAGGAAAAGGCACCTGTCAAAGATATAACAAATTACACATAAAGGATTCTTGAGCGTTTTCCCTGTGCCTGACCGCACGGCCATAGTGTTTGTCAAAGTCCCGGTAAGAAAGGTTGACGAGTCTCTGTTGGGAAAACATGTTTTTCTGGTTGAAAACGATATTCAATAATTTCTCTGCAGTCAGAAAACAAAGTCAATTTTAGTGTCTTTATTTAAAATCAATCGTCATCATCATAATATTTCTGTACAATAGGCTATTAAAGACAAGATTAAATCTAAACTTTCGGATAAAGAACACATTATTACTTCTCAAAGCACAAGTGAAAGGTTCTCCACACGTTTACATTTTACTTCCCACCTGCATGGACTCTGATGTGTGCTGTCAACATACGCTTAGAACTAAAATCTTTCCCACATGTTTGACAGCTGTGAGCCTTCTCTCCTGTGTGTAATTTCATGTGGGCTTTCAACTGAAAATTTGATTTAAAATGTTTCTGACATGTTCTACACCTGTAAGGCTTCTCCCCCGCGTGGATTCTCATGTGGTCAGACCCAGATCTTTTGGCAGCGTGGACTCTCAGGTGCATTTTCAAAGAAATACAATCTCTGAAATTTTTCTCACAGGTTTCGCACCAGTAAGGCTTTTCTCCAGTGTGGACTCCCATGTGTTCTGTAAATGCACGTTTCCATCTAAAGTCTTTCCCACATGTTTCACAAAGGTAAGGCTTCTCCCCCGTGTGGATTCTCAAGTGGTCAGACCAGGATCTTTTCGCTTTGAAACATTTGCCACATGTTTCACACCTATAAGGCTTCTCACTTGAATGGACTTTCATGTGTTCTGTGAATACACGTTTCAATGTAAAGTCTTCTCCACATGTTTCACACCTGTACGGTTTCTCTGAAGTGTGGACTCTCATGTGTTCTGTTAATGCATGTTTCCATCTAAAGTCTTTCCCACATGTTTCACAAAGGTAAGGCTTCTCTCCTGTGTGGATTCTCAAGTGGTCAGACCAGGATCTTTTCGCTTTGAAACATTTGCCACATGTTTCACACTTATAAGGCTTCTCACTTGAATGGACTTTCCTGTGTGCTGTTAATACACGTTTCAATCTAAAGTCTTCCCCACATGTTTCACACCTGTACGGCTTCTCTCCAGTATGGACTGTCATGTGTTCTGTTAATGCTTGTTTTAATCCAAAGTCTTTCCCACATGTTCCACACCTGTAAGTCTTCTCCCCTGTGTGGCTTCTCATGTGAAGGAGCAACTCCCCATACCATGTGAAACGTTTGCCACATGTTTCACACCTGTACGGCATTTCACCTGTGTGGATTCTTTTGCATAATAACAACTCCGTGTTCAATCTAAAATTTTCTTTTGTTTTGAATTTCATGTGGCAATTCAAACTGTCGCTTGTTGTGTAACCGCTCTTCCATATTTTACAAATATATGGTTTCTTACTGGTGTTACTTGTTTCCTGGGAAGAAAACGGGGACTCAACCTCAACATCTTTTCTGCTTGTTTCTTTTCTCTCCTCGTGGCTGATGGATGCATGAGAGCTGTTAGAGATCAGCAGGTAAATGTTTGCTGCTCCCACCACAGAGCTGATAACCGGCATGTTGTCAACAGACTCTGTCTGTGCTGCACCATCTTCAGCTTTCATGTACAGAGTCTGATCTTCACTGAGGTCATTTTCCTCATGAGTACGAGTCAATGTAACAGCATCAGTCTCCTGCTTCAGTACAAGATGCTCTCCCTCCTGACTGCTGTGGAGTTCCTCTGGTTCCTCTTTCAGGTGTGGAACCTCTGGTTCCTCTTTCAGGTGTAGAACCTCTGGTTCCTCTTTCAGGTGTAGAACCTCTGGTTCCTCTTTCAGGTGTAGAACCTCTGGTTCCTCTTGGTCCACACTGGACTTCACCTCCTGGTTCCAGAGCTGCTGGTCAGCAGGAACCTCCACCTCCTCCTCCTTACAGACATGATGCTGTGGACCATCTGGAGGAGCAACAACAGGAGCATCACGTTACTATGACTACAAGCTAATACTAAGAAGAACAGTGCCTTTATTTCCTTGGGGAAATTGTTATTTTTTCACTGTGTATAAGGGAACCTTGAAACACACACACACACACACACACAATGGGCCTGTAAAGTATATACAATGGGAGGTAAAGTGACGGGCAGCTTGTGTGTGTGTGTGTGTGTGTGTGTGTGTGTGTGTGTGTGTGTGTGTGTGTGTGTGTGTGTGTGTGTGTGTGGAGGGGGGGGGTGCCTTGCTCAGGGGCACCTCGGCAGTGCTCAGAGGGTGAGCTGACACCTCCCACCGCCAGCTCACGCTCCAATGTTTTGACCCACGCGGGTCTTGAACCGCGACTCGACTTCCGGTCACCAGACCAAGACTTAGCGCACTGAGCTACTGCCGCCCCAAACTATGACACAAACGTAGACATCCGAGGAAATCAGTTGAAGTTAATTTTGCAATAATATGAATTATTTCACAGTCAAACTTATCTGTTTGTTATTGATTACAATTGGGTTGTCTGTACCTATGGTGTCCAGCAGTCCACCATTACAATCGGCCTCTTCTTCGTAGTTAACAGTTCCTCTAAAGCCTAGGAACATTTTTTATTTTCAGCTTTTTCACACATCCACCCAAATTGGCAGTCAAAGAGATTTTTCTTCCCTGAACTAATTTGCTGCGAAACAAATAATATAACAATCTATAACTACAAGCTAATGCTAACGGCTCGAGTGTTGTTTGTTGATTCCGGCTTGTTGTCTCGGAGAAAATGTTCCGACTAGAAATCAATGGAATATTTGTTCCGCAATTCGGGTGGTTTATGTTTGAATTATATTTAATAATTCCTATCATTCATCTACCATTGTAAGTTTTCTTATATTATTAAACAGCATATATTAAATTATTTTGAAAGAAATTAGAGGTATATAATTGAAGCAATTGACAGTTTTGACGTTTTTTGTTGCGCATTGTGAATATAAATTGCATATTCTACGTTGTTTTATGTCGGAAGACAGATCGAGAAAAACCGAGTTTTTATTTTGAGGGATTGGATTTGGCAAAAAATATCTAACATTTTGTTTGAGGGATTGAATTTATGAATATCCAGGTTTAATTTAAATAGTAAACAAATTGACGTTGCATTCCCTGTCGGAACTTTAACTGCGGGACACCAAGCGGAAGTCGAAAACAGTATCGTTAGCGTCAGCTGTCTGTGTTTTTGTGCATGAAAACAACTTTTGATAAGTACGAGACAGGATCGATTATATTCTTGTTATCAGCTGGAACCCCCTGATAAAGATGGAATACAGTTTTAATTTGATCAGCAGACTGAGTCCAAACTAAAGCTTGAATGAAACATTTTAATCAGAATTATCAACAAAACCCACATGATTAATTTAAAAATGGAACAGCAAGAGTGAGTCGTCTGGATATTTCATATTTAGACTGATGATTAAATAGTAAAGGCTGCGTTTGGGACTTAAGCACGTTGTAAATGAGTTCCAGTGTTCATTCCCCATCATTACAACATTCCACTTTTACTTTTTGAAAACACACTGTGAGCGGAAGTCTGGAAAATCTTTCTATAGAAACATGTTTACATAGGATGGATCCGGTCTTTGTAGATGACTCAGTCACTGCACGTTCTTACCATAGAGACATTATAGAGCCCATCATCATCCACCAATTCCACCAGCACACCCCCAACTTTCTGTCCATGGATGATAATGTTCCACCATAGGGTGCCAGAAATGTCACAGCTAGATTTTCAGGACATCAGATTGTCTCATATGGAATGGCCAGCAATGTCCTTTGACCTGAACCCCATAGAGCGTGTCTGGGACCATCTGAAGCAGAGACTGGATGATCGGACCCCACCCTCACTTGACCTGGCAGGACTGCATGTAGCGATTGTGGAAGAGTGGAACGCATTGCCTCAGAACATCATGAGGCTCATGAGACGTCGCTGTCATTGCGGCAAATGGTGGAAGAACCCGCTACTGACATTGTTAATTTTTGTTATTTGGGGCTATCCTTGTTGTCTAAATGGTTGGGGTAATAAATATTAAACAAATGAAAATGGAGTTTCTTCTCATTATTAATAATATCAAAGGAAGCTTTTATTTCATTAAAATTCAGACCAAATTGGAAAATCACTCATGTAAATAACAATACCCATAACTTACTGTGAGTAGTGGGGTATTTATATTATGTAGAGATGCAAGAACATGTAATCTATGTCTCTTATTGCTTTATTTAAATCTGCAAAGATCAATAATCTTAAATCAATTTCATGTAAGTCTCCATAATATAACAAGCAAGGATTAGCACATTAAATTGTTTTATTCAGAAAATAAATGCAATACAGTAAACATCAAAGCGGTTTTCTGGCATCATCGACCGTTGTGTGACTGCAGTACAGTCATCCTGCCGAGGGGAGGGTGTCGAGTGATGAAACAGTTTTCGGCACAATTATGCAAAACGGTTCAAAGCCCCATGGAGCGTCATTCGGATATCACCAGATCTCAGGACTGACAGCTGATTATCAAACCTGTATCAGCTGTGAAAGGTGCAGCAGCCAGTAAGATGTGAACAAAGACACATCGGGGTTAGAGCAAAAATAGATAACCAAGGCCAACACATACACATTAACTACAAAACGTCTCCTACACACTCATTACTTTGACGTCTCATCACTGAAGACATTCATATACTGTGATCAAATTGAGCTCAAACTGGCAAAATTTTCCTGGGATTCTTTGTTCATTTATCGATTTACCTTTTATTTAACATGCTTTATTTTATGCTAATTTTACTTTGAGAACAGTTTATTTTCAGCGTGAAACAACTGAATCATCACATATCTATTCTAAATACTGTGATACTTTCCTGCATGGAATCCTTTGTACTTTGTCAGTTCATGTCTGTGTAGGTTCTCAGTCATCCAGGTCAGGGTTATCCAAAAGCTGTTGAGTCGATCCAAACGTCCTAAAGAACTTTCTTAACCTCCAGTGGATCGACTCAACAGCTTTTGGAATTGTCAGTTCATATCCTGGAAATTTTTCCACAATTCTTCAGGGCTCCTCACCAAAGTGGACACGTTCTATGTGGTGTTTCAAATCACAAGTGTACCTGAAAGGCTCTGCATACATTTTACAAGCGTAAGTCATATCTCAAGTGTGAATTCTTAAGTGGTTAGTAAAGCCTGCTTTCCATGTGAAATGTTTGCCACACGTTTCACAAAAAAACGGCTTTTCCCCGGTGTGGATTCTAATGTGTTCTGTCAAGGTACTATTAGATCTAAAATCTTTGCCACATGTTTCACACCTGTAAGATCTATCACCAGTGTGGATTCTCATGTGTTTCGTCAATTCACTATTACACCTAAAATCTTTGCCACATCTATCACAGCTGTAAGGTTTCTCACCAGTGTGGATTCTCATGTGGTTTGTCAAAAGGTGTTTCCATCTAAAGTCTTTACCACATGTGTCACAACTGTGGGGCTTCTCTCCAGTGTGGATTCTGATGTGGTATCTCAAGTATTGACTGCATCTAAAACCTTTGCCACATATCTCACAAATGTACGGTTTCTCACCAGTGTGGACTCCCATGTGTTGTGTCAACTCAATCTTCAATCTAAAATATTTGTCACACCTATCACACCAGTAAGGTCTCACCCCTGTGTGGATTCTCATGTGACATAACAAACCCCCACTCTGTGTGAAACATTTCCCACATGTTTCACACCTGTAAGGCTTTTCCCCTGTGTGGATTCTCATGTGACGTGCCAAATCCCCATTCCGGGTGAAACATTTGCTACATGTTTGACATATGTAAGGCTTTTCCCCTTTGTTGGTTCTTTTTGGTACTGACAACTCACTGTTCTGAAATCTGAAATTTTTTTTGGTGAGGATTATCATGTGGAATTTCAAGCTGTCGCGTGTTAACATAACAGCATCTCCTAACAGCGTCTCCTGCTTCAGTACAAGCTGCTCTCCCTCCTGTGTGCTGTGGAGTTCCTCCGGTTCCTCTTTCAGGTGGTTAACCTCTGGTTCCTCTTTCAGGTGGAGAACCTCTGGTTCCTCTTTCAGGTGGAGAACCTCTGGTTCCTCCTTCAGATGTAGAACCTCTGGTTCCTCTTTCAGATGTAGAACCTCTGGCTCCTCTTTCAGGTGTAGAACCTCTGGTTCCTCTTTCAGGTGTAGAACCTCTGGCTCCTCTTTCAGGTGTAGAACCTCTGGTTCCTCTTTCAGGTGTAGAACCTCTGGTTCCTCTTTCAGGTCTAGAACCTCTGGTTCCTCTTTCAGGTGTAGAACCTTTGGTTCCTCTTGGTCCACACTGGACTTCACCTCCTGGTTCCAGAGCTGCAGGTCAGCAGGAACCTCCACCTCCTCCTCCTTACAGACATGATGCTGTGGACCATCTGGAGGAGCAACAACAGGAGTTTCACACTACTGTGAGTACAAACTAATACTAACCCCGTGGTGAAATTGCTGTAGTTTCACTGAGTGTGCAGTGAAACTCACTCACTCTCTCTCTCTCTCTCACACACACACACACACACACACACACACACACACACACACACACACACACACACACACACACACACACACACACACACACACACACACACACACACACACACACGGGGCCTGTGGGCATGCAAAGTATATACAATGGGAGATAGAGTGACGGGCAGCTTGTGTGTGAGTGGGAGGGCAGGGGGTCCCTTGCTCAGGGGCACCTCGGCAGTGCTCAGAGCGTGAGCTGACACCTCCCACCTCCAGCTCACGCTCCAATGTTTTGACCCACGCGGGTCTTGAACCGGCGACTTCCGGTCCCCAGACCAAGACTAGTGGAATGAGCTACTTCCGCCCCAAACTATGACACAAACGTAAACATCCGAGGAAATCAGTTGCAGTTATTTTCCAACAATGTTAATTATTTGACAGTCATATTGATCTGTTTGTTATTCATTACAACCAGGTTGTCTGTACCTATCCTGTGTAACCGAATCACGGGTTTCCAGGCGGTGTCCAGCAGTCCACCATTACAGTCGGCCCCTTCTTCGTAGTTAACAGTTCCTTTAATGCCTACAAACATTTTTTTCATTTTCAGTTTTTTCACAAACCCATTCAAATTGTCAGTCGAAGACATTTTTGTTCCCTGAACTAATTTGCTGCGGAACAAATATTGTTACGACTTATCTGTACAAGCTAATGCTAACAGATCCAGTGTTGTTTGTTGACTCCGGCTTGTTGTCCGGGTGAAAACGTTCCGACTAGGAATATTAATAGAATTTTGGTCCGCAATTCAGGTGGTTTATGTTCGAATTAAACTTAATAATTCTTTTCATTCGTCTGCGTTATTTGAAATTATTAAACAGCAGATTATCACATTTTTTTGAAAGAAATTAGAGGTAGATATTAAAATAATTGAGTTTTAGCGGGGGGGGTTTTCCTGCTTTCTGAAAATAAAAATATACTCTACATTGTTTTGTGCTGGAAGACAGGTCTAGAAAAAATGATTTGAGGTATTGGATTCATGAATATCCAGGTTTTATTTAAGTAGTGAACAAATTGAAGTTGTATTTCCTGTCGGAACTTTAACTGCGGGACACCAAGCGGAAGTCAACAACAAAAGCACCGCTAGCGTCAGCTGTGGGTTTTCTAGCATTAAAACAACTTTTGACAAGAACGAGAAAAGATCAATTAACTGCTTGTTATCAACTTGAACCCCCTGTTAAAGTTGGTATACGGTTTTAATTTGTTCAACAGAGTCCATAAAGCTTGAATCTCACATTTTGATCAGAATTATCAACAAAACCCACATGATAAATTTAAAATTGGAATAGCAAGATTGAATAGTCTGGATATTTCAGATTTAGACTGATGGTTAAATAATGAGGGCTGATTTTGGGTGTTAAGCACGTTGTGATTGAATTCCAGTGTTGATTCTCCATCACAACATTTCACGTTTACTTCTTAACTCAGAGCGGAAGCGTATCCAGTTCAGTCAATAAAAATGTCCAGAAGAATATTTTTCTCTGGTTGAGGATCATATTTATTGCAAAAAAATTAATAAATAAATCACAGATTAAATTGTAACAATAATTACTGCATTCCAAACATACTGGCTCAAGGTAAGAACCGCGTTCCTCCCACCAGCGGTCTGCTGATGTCAGCACTGTCAGCTGATCATCAGACTTTTTTCACCTGTGAAAGGTGCACCAGACTCACCGCATGCTGAGGGGACCACAGGGGGGGTGGGGGTGCAGCGTGGATATGTTGAAGCTTACCCCCGTGAACAAGAGGGGAACACCCCTGCACCTTGGAGTTGGGGACAGGTGTCTCACTGTTATTTGGGCCTACGGGCCAAACAGCAGTGTGGAATACCCAGTCTTCTTGGCGTCCCTGGGAGGGGTACTAAATAGTGCTCTGACATGGGACTACATTGTTACGTTCTGCGAAGTGGTGATGTATTTTAATTGTCAGTGTTTGTGTGTTCGTCCGTTCGTCCATCCACCAATTATCTTCACAATCGTTGCAGATATAAAGATGAAACAAAAAGTACATTACTCGGGCGGCAAAAGGGATGAACATGAAATGATGACCTTGACTTTGAGAGAACTAGGTCAAGGTCAAATTTCAAGTTTTGTACACTCAGGAACCGGATAAGATAGAAAGATGGAATGGAAATTAGATCACAACCTTGACCTTGAAAAGGTAGATCAAGGTCACATTTTCACTTCTGTACCTTTTTAGGTATACATCTCTGAAACCTCATGACATACAGAATGCACCAATTACATGTTGGATCATAGGTCTTGATCCAACATGGCTGACCTATGAAAGTAGAACAGGTTAAAAAATATTTAATCTAGGGGTGTTGCAGGATGTTGCAGTCTCTGACTGCCTAGTTCTTCTTGTGGACTTCAACGCTCACGTGGGCAGTGACAGTGAGACCTGGAAAGGAGTGATTGCCTTGAACGGCCTCCCCCATCTGAAAATGAGTGGTGTTCTGTTATTAAACTCATGTGTTAGTCGCAATTTATCCATAATGAACTTTGTTCAAGCTCAGGGATGTGCAGGTGCACATAAGACGTGAATAAAGCGACACATCAGGGTTAGAGTAAAAATAGTTAACTAAGAGCAACACATATACATTAACTATAAAACGGCTCCTACAAACTCATTACTTTGACGTCTCATCACTGAAGGTATCATTCAACTATTATGATCAAACTGAGCTCAAACAGGGAAAGATTCCCTGGGATCCTTTGTTCATTTATCAATTTACCTTTCAATTGCTAATTTGACTTTGAGAACAGTTTATTTTCAGCATGAAACAACTGATTCATCACACACATACTCCAAATGCTGTGATACTTTCCTGCATGGAATCCTTTGTAGTTTGTCAGTTCATATCCTGGAAATCTTTTTCCACAATTCTTCAGGCCTTCTCACCAAAGTGGACACGTTCTATGTGGCGTTTCAAATCACGAGTGTACCTGAAAAGTTCTCCACACATTTTACAAGTGTAAGGCATCTCACCAGTGTGAATTCTTATATGGTTAGTAATTCCTGTTTTCCGTGTGAAGTGTTTGCCACAAGTTGTACAAACGTAAGGCTTTTCCCCGGTGTGGATTCTAATGTGTTCTGTCAAGGTACTATTAGATCTAAAATCTTTGCCACATGTTTCACACCTGTAAGGTCTCTCACCAGTGTGGATTCTCATGTGTTCCGTCAATTCACTATTCCATCTAAAATCTTTGCCACATCTATCACAGCTGTAAGGTTTCTCACCAGTGTGGATTCTCATGTGGTCTGTGAATGCATGTTTCCACCTAAAGTCTTTACCACATGTGTCACAACTGTAAGGCTTCTCCCCAGTGTGGACTCTAATGTGGTCTATCAAGTTTTGATTGCATCGAAAATCTTTGCCACACCTTTCACAAATGTACAGTTTCTCACCAGTGTGGACTCTCATGTGTTCCGTCAACTCAATCTTCAATCTAAAATATTTGTCACATCTATCACACCTGTAAGGTCTCTCCCCTGTGTGGATTCGTATGTGTTCTGTCAATGCATATTTCCATCTAAAGTCTTTACCACATGTGTCACAACTGTAGGGCTTCACTCCAGTGTGGACTCTAATGTGCAGAGTCAAGCCTGTTTTCCGTGTGAAACATTTACCACATATTTCACAAATGTGAGGCTTCTCACCTTTGTGGCTTCTCATGTGTCTCAACAATTCACTATTCCAACCAAAATCTTTACCACATGTTATACAACTGTAAGGCCTCTCTCCAGTGTGGATTCTCATGTGATGAGTCAAGTTTTTCTTCTCCGTGAAATGTTTGCCACATGTTTCACAACTGTATGGCTTCACCCCTGTGTGGAGCCTCGCATGATCTGTCAATTCACTATTACACCGAAAAATTTTCCCACATGTTTCACACCTGAAAGGATTCTCATTCGTGTGGAGTTTCATGTGGAATTTCAAGATCTTGTGCCTTTTGTAACCCCTCTTACATATTGTACAAACAAATGGCTTTTGAGTGGTGTCGTTTGATTGAAACTGGGGCTCCATCTCGACATCTTTTCTCCTTGTTTCTTCTCTCTCCTCAGGGCTGATGGATACATGAGAGCTGTTAGACATCAGCAGGTTGAAGTTTGCTGCTCCCACCACAGAACTGATAACCGGCAGGTTGTCAACAGACTCTGTCTGTGCTGCACCATCTTCAGCTTTCATGTACAGAGTCTGATCTTCACTGTGGTCATTTTCCTCGTGAGTAGGAGTCAACATATCAGCATCAGTCTCCTGCTTCAGTACAAGCTGCTCTCCTTCCTGACTGCTGTGGAGTTCTTCTGGTTCCTCTTTCATGTGTAGAACCTCTGGTTCCTCTTGGTCCACACTGGACTTCACCTCCTGGTTCCAGAGCTGCTGGTCAGCAGGAACCTCCACCTCCTCCTCCTTACAGACATGATGCTGTGGACCATCTGGAGGAACAACAACAGGAGCATCACGTTACTATGACTACAAACAAATTCAGTACTATGACATAAAAATAAGACATGCGAGGAATTCATTCGCAGTTTCTATTTCAACAATATGAATTAATTTACGGTCAAATGTATGTTTTGTTATCAATTACAGTCAGAGTGTATGTACCCGTCACATGTAACTGGAGCACGGGCTTCCAGGCGGTGTCCATCGGTCTACGCCTACAATCGGCCTCTTCTTCGTAGGTAACAGTTCCTTTAATGCCTACAAACATTCTTTCATTTCAGGTTGTTCGTCGCTTTTTCACAAACCCTTTGAAATAGTGAGCCGAAGACATTTTTGTACTCTGAACTAATTACCTGCGAAGCAAATAATATAACGACCGGACACATAAGCTAATGCTAACGGCCGCTAGGTTTTTTTGTTGATTCCGGCTTGTTGTCTGAGAGAATATGTTCCGACTAGGAATCGAAGAGAATATTTTGTTCCGCTTTTCCGGCGGATTTTCCTTTTTAATTACATTTAATAATCCTTATTATTCATCCACAAATCTAGATTTAAGTTACTACACAGTGGATATTAGGATTGTAAATAATTTTTAAAGTTTATTTTATCTTATTTTTTTACCAGCAGTTATTTAGGTTGCACATTAATCTTTTTAATTTGTTTAGCCAACACTTATGGCAAAAATCTGTTTTTATGTGGTGTCAGACGTTTAAATGTGGTAGTGAATAAAAATAACAAAAAAGGTTCATTCACTTTTAATGTCAGCTCTTTATTACAGAAAGAAATAAAGTTTCTACTGAATATCAAATCCTTCTGGTTTTTGAAGTTGCTAAACTCTACACAGGCATCTAAAATATTAAAATCAGCAACACAAACATTTCATTTAAGGAATATAGTATTAAGCATGTTGTAATTGAGTTCCAGTGTTGTCTTTCACTGAAACTTTCCACTTTTACTTTTTAAAAATACATACAGTGAAAGTCTTGAAAATCATTTTCCTGTCACAAGGACAGAAAAGACCCGAACATTTTCAGACGATGGTATAACATTAGCAGGAGGAGCTCGGAGTAGAGCAGCTATTCTTCCACCTCGAGCGGAGCCAGCTGAAGTGGCTCGGTCATCTGTTCCGGATGCCTCACGACCCGCCCCCGGATAAGCAGTAGATGATGGATGGATGGACATTGATTTGACTGATCAAATGGAAATCCACAAGAAATGGCTTGAGTTTATATTGATAACATTTTTTTAATTACAAATGGTAATATATGATGTACAGTAAATGTCTCTGTGTGACAGTAATGCTTATAGCTTTGTTAGTAACAGTCAGGAACAATCATGATCTCACAGATGTTCTCCATTTTGCTGGTCAATGTTTGTTCCTATTCTCACCAATGGTCATGAGCTATGGGTCAAGATCCCTGAAACAAGTGGCTGAAATGTGTTTGGGCTGGGTATATGAACACATGACAATCAATGTCATCGTATGATGTGCTGAAGTGTATGAATGACTTTTGTGTGTGGTAACAATAAATAATAGGTATTTCTACAGTATGTGCAGGCATAAATACATGAAAAATCACACACAACTATATTCTTAATTAAAACAGAAATAAGATTATCACAAGAATTTGTATTTTTGTTCATTTTCATTCAAAAACAAAAGTTTTTCCAGTGTTCTTGGATTAAGGCGGTTTCGTCTTTTTGATAATATTTCCCCAGCCTTGGAAAACACCTGCTCACATGGAACTGACGATGCTGGAGAACATAACCATGTTCTGGATAATGTGTATAAATGAGGATACTGCCGTTTATGTCCTTTCCAATACATCAGTGGATCCTCAGCCCGTGCAATGTTGACCTCTGCCAGGTAGCGATCCACTTCCACTGTTGCATCCACTACACTCGAGCTGCTCCTGCTGCTGTTGATGGATTCATCCAACAGTTGCCAAAGTTCATCTAATAACAGAAGGGAGTAATTTACAATAACAACATTACAATCAAGAATAGAGATAGGGAGAGTACAATGATAAGGTCACTTACTATTGTCTGCAGATTGATCCATGGGGGTGTCTCGCAGCTGGTCTGGGGTGGCAGATGAATCCTCATTTCTCACCAACATCACACATTCATCTTTGAGGCGATTCACTGCTTCCTGGGTTTTTGCTGCACTTTGAAATCCAAGTTTTTTGAATCTCGGATCCAGTAAAGTCGGCATTGTTAGGGCACCCGCTGATTCCAAGCAATACGTGTGCTCACGCAGACGTCGGAGCAGATTATCACGTAGCTCCCTCGAAAGGGTGGACGTCATCATGGCCTGCACTCTGCTTGTTATTGTGTGATGCAACATTTTCATCATAGGGATCACTTTGGAGGCAGATACCCTCTTCTCAGCTGAAACCTCAACAGTTGCTTGTTGGAGTGGGGCAAGTACATAAAGAACATCCTTCACCGTGTCATATTCTGATGCTGTGAGAGGAAGAATGTCAGTTTTCAGTGAGGCCAGGGCTGCTCCCACTGGCTCTCTTAGCTCATACAAACGTTGCAGCATGTGGAATGTGCTATTCCAACGTGTGTCTACTTCAATAACCATCTTGCATGGCTGTCTTCCCATCTGCTCCTGTACTTGGACCAGTCGTTCTGTGGCTGTGGTGCTTGTCTTGAACAGGGTTACCAGCCTCCTGGATTTCTGTCTCAGTTCGTTTAGTCCTTCTACATCATCAAAGGACTTTCTAACAATCAAGTTGATCGTATGAGCTATGCAAACTGCATGTCTGACATTCAGCTGTCTTGCACAGGCATTCATATTTGATGCCCCATCAGTGATGAGACACTTCACCTTATCTCTGATGCCCCACTCCTCCATAAGCTGTACATGCCCAGCAGCCAAGTTTTCTGGTGTATGGGCCTTTGGAAAATGTTGCACCCCGAGCAGAGCGGTGCTGAGCTGGTCTTCTTCATCAATGAAATGGCATGTCACTGCCAGGTAGGCGTCCATATTGATGGACGCCCACATGTCGGAGGTGATACTGACAGCAGCAGCCTTCTGGACCTGCTCTTTGGCCTTCTCTTTGGCATCCTGGTATTTTTTGTTCACCATTGCCTTCAGAGCCTGAGGGTGAAAAGAAGAATGATTATGGTCACGCACATAAAAACGAACAACTTGGGTCTGTTCACATACCTTTTTACTGGGGAGGAGATAATTGGGATCCAATACACGAATGAGCTGCCTGAATCCCACATCCTCTACAATTGAGAATGGCTGAGAATCCTTTATAATCATGTTGACCAAAGACTGATCCACCATTGCTTTTCTGGAATCTGTAACAATTAAAGTTTATGTATTGTAGTAGCTGCAGATGAGATTTTCTAGAATATGTAATGAATATTTACCATTACTCTGGCTTGTATCCGGACCGTTAGGAGGCTGGGCATTCTCATGCAGTGCTCTGTAATGGCGAAGCATGGAGGACGTATTGTTGCTGTATGTGAGCTCCTTGTCACATAGCAAGCACCTCACCTTTAATAAAGTCGTACATATTATAAAAGATTGCTTTTAAAAATGTACTTTTTATTTTTTGCAAACATGTGAAACAAAACAAGCAACAAAAAGCATAAATAAAAGATATGAAAACAAAGCCGCAGATTTTCCACCATGAAAGGCCATCAAGAAAAGTAACGTTAAAACAAGTTTCCCTTACATTTTCACGAAGGAGTGTGAAGAAACTCATTTACAGTAATAACTATAAATCATTACTATATTAGGTTTTCAGACATACAAACCTTATTAAGAGCAGTCAATTCAAAATACTCCCATACAGGTGAGAACTTCCTCTTTCTTCCTGGATCCATCTGTGAGAAAGGGGATCAGTGGTACCATTCTTGTAAAGATCAAAACAGATCCAAGTGGTGCAAAACATCGCTGCACACAATTAACTAAAGAAATACAAAAAAAGCAAAACGGTTATCTTTAAGACAGGGTGACACAGAAATTAAAAGATACTTTGCAGGCCCTGCTGTAAAACTGTGGCTCCCCAGCATCTTCTTTCTATACATATGTCAACGTGGTGTCTAGTTTATATGTGACTGCAGAAGAAATCTATACCGCTTGCTTTTCCTGCACTACTCCTTCTTCTCCTCCAGCTATTCTCCTGCTACGACTATTCTTTTACTAAAGTGACCAATGACCCCGATCTGCACAAACAGAGGACTTGTTTGTCATCGGTCACGTGGTTTTCTCCTGACGCGACACAAGCCCCGAAGCAAGGCTTCATCTGACACGACCACTTCTTCTCGAGTCACGCCTCGATGCCTCAGTTCATTTGTCCCATCACTACCTCCTGGTTCCAGAGCTGCTGGTCAGCAGGAACCTCCACCTCCTCCTCCTCCTCCTTACAGACATGATGCTCTGGGCCATCTGGAGGAGCAACAAACGGAGCATCACGTTACTATGACTACAAAACAACACTACTGTATCACACAAACGTAGACATTCGAGGAAATCAGTCGCAGCTTATTTTCCAACAGTATGAAATATTCAACATTCAAATTAATCTGTTATTAGTTACAATCCGGTTGTCTGTACCTGTCTGGTGTGACTGAATCACGGGTTTCCAGGCGGCGTCCAGCAGTCCACGCTTACAATCGGCCTCTTCTTCGTAGTTAACAGTTCCTTTAATGTCTTCAAACGTGTTTTCATTTTCAATTGTTCGCTGCTTTTTCACAACCCCTCCCAAATTGTCAGTCGAAGACATTTTTATTCCTTATGACGACTTAACTCTACAACATAATGCCAATGGCGCTAGTGTTGTTTGTTGATCCGGTTTGTTGTGTGGGAGAAAAAGTTCCGACTAGAAATCGAGAGAATTTCTTAGTTCCTTGTTTCAGATGGTACTCTATACGTATATTAATTAAATTGAATGTAATCATCATTTTCATTCATCCAAAAATATAAGTTTTTCAAATAATTTAACAGCAAGTGATAAAAATCACTTCTTAAAAAATAAGAGGTAAAGAGAAAAAAAATAATTCGTCAGTTTTAACGTTTTCCTTTTGCACATTCTAAATATAAAGACATACTCTACGTTGCTTGATGTCGCAAGACAGGTCTAGAAAATTTTTTGTTTTTGTTTGACGGGTTGGGTTTATGAATACCCAAATTTTATTTAGATAATATACAAATTGACGTTGCATTCCCTGTCGGAACTTTAACTGCGGGACACCAAGCGGAAGTCAGCCATATAAACACCGCTTGCGTTCGCTGTATTTGTTTTTGTGCGTTAAAAGGAATTTCATTCAAATATGAGACAGGATCGATTACGAAATACAGTCTTTAATTTGATCATCAGAGAGAGAGAGAGTTCAAACCAAAGCTTGGATCTATCATTTTGATCAGAAGTGTTAACAAAGCCCACGTGATAAGTTTACAATTGGAACAGCAAGAATGAGTCCTGGATGAATCAGACTGAGATTAAATAGTGCGCCGTGAGGATAAATACACATGAGAAACCATCATGCTGACACAGGTGTGGAGAACTGATCCAGTTTCCAGTTTGATGACACGAATAAGACTAAATAATGAAGGACACATTTAAGTGTTAACAATTATTCAATTTAGAAATATATGATGCTGTTATTTTATTGTAAACTGATGAAACTACTTAAAAAAAAATCAGCGGCAGTTTGAAAATCCATGACTTTGTTTGGTCACCCTGTTGTCTCAAAATGTTGATTTACCGTCTACTAGTTTTTCTGAGTCACCTGTTAACAAGTTAAATATCTCAGCACAGGTTAAATATCTAAACTGTCTTGGATAAGAGATCAAGCGTCCACTAAACCCTGAACAGAAGCCCATTTGCCTTGGGTTCTAGGGATTACCATGACCTGGATGGAGGACAATTACAACTCCACATTTACACAGTACTCCACAAAATTAAGTATTTTTTACCAGCAGCTATTTAAATTACAACTTAATCTTTTAACTAGTTCAACAAACAATCAGGGCTGCAATCTGATTTCATCTGGTGGTCAGATGTTTGAGTGGAAGTGAATAAAAATAAGAAAAAAGGCACATTGATTAAGTGTAATAGGTCTATTTTCACACATAAAGCACACGTTAAAACATAAGGTACACAAAGCGAAACAAAACAGTTCATTTGAACTTTATTCAACCCCATTCACAATGCCTTCAAAAAATTTCAGTTGTATTAAATACAGAAAAATACACCTGCGCTGGTCTGGAAGGATCGTGTTTTCACTGATCTTATTCTTGCAGTAGGCGTGGAGGATGGTCAGCATTTCTTTAGTATCCATCGGCAGTTGCTGCGAGATGCACGAAGCAGAAAAGATTAAAAAAAAGGTCCATTTGTACTCAAATGAGTTCGGCTGTGTTCAGTCACCTTTAAAACATGAAAGATCCCACATCGTGTTTGCTTCCCTCTGGACTGTCATTACCGGTACATTCCGTAGTCATCTTTAACTCCCAGCCGATTGGTCGACCCAATCCCACACATGGATGGAGCCATCAGAAGCGGCGGACAGCAGCGTCCAAGGCTGCTCTGGATGCCAGGTGTGCCCGGTGATGTATACGGGGACGCCATCACCACCTGGTGGGGAAACGGCGTGACCGCGATGCTGGAACAGAGGCTGGACGTCCTGTAGCTCCGCCTTCCAGACAGAGGTGTTGTAGATCTGAACCACCCCACTGAAACCTGCCAGAGGGAGATGAGAAATAAACTGTATCTTCAGGGTACACCCCAGATGCGTCGCCAATGCTTCACGGAGCCACATGAAAGACAAACAACCACTCATACTGGAGGTGGGAGGAAGCCAGAGAACCCAGAGAGAACTCACAGACACAGGGAGAACATACGAACTCAGCCCAGAAAGGACTCAAACCAGAAACCTTCTTGCTGTGACGTGACATTGCTACCTGCTGCGTCACCGTACTCAAAGGCTCACAGGACGGTAAATGATGTTTGTGCGTCTGGAACAGTGTTACATTTTATTAGTAGTGTCGCCACCATGACTTCACCCAGAGTGTGTTTAGTTATCAGAGCTCGTGTTCATGTTCACAAGTTTTGTTTTTACTAGCTAACAAGCTACCAATAATGTTAATTCACACACTGTTTCCGATACGTACCCAGCGATTTATTAAGGTTGCTGTTACGTACAGCGTATACCTCTGTTCTGATTTCCTGGAACTTTCCTGTTGCAGACTGTGATGAACAACTTCCACACTGAGAGAAATATACTAGAAGTAAAAGCCTGTAAACCAACCTGATACAGCGATCCAGCCATCGAGCGCCGGAGCCCATGACACCCTGACGTCGTCCAGGTTACAGCGACCCGTTTGGACGTCCAGCTGTGCTTGACTCACGACTCCTCCCGGGTTCCTGAGGTCTGAAATCACCGTCTGTCCAGATGAAGAGAGTCTGACGATCCTGCAGCCGGACGGACCGGTGGAGGCGTCCGTCCACCAGCGGACCGGTTCTCCTGAGGCCTCTGGAGGAGGTGAAAGCTGAGGCGCAGAAGACGTCCGCGTGTCGGCCGTGTAAACGTTACCGTTCCAGCAGCCGGCGATAAAGACGGAGTCGCTGACAAACTGTAAGGATCCGAGACGGTCAGCTGAGTCGGTTTCTGTCCAGACACAATGACACAGAAGGACTCGTCAGAGACGTAACAGCTGTGGAACATGACTGGTTCAGATCCTCCATACCAGACAGCGTTCTGAATGTTACCGAGTTTATAAACCAGCTGTTCTGAGCTCAGCTCCGTCAGCCGGATGTCGCCGCTCTGAGCTCCATGAAGAACTTGAGGCTGTGACGAGAGTCGTGCTGCGATCCTGCTGCCTCCCTCCGAAGCCCGCCTGCTCCCCTCCACGCTTCCTGTTCGTCTGATCACATCTGTCATTGGACAGTCAGACACGGCAGACAACCAATCACACAAAGAGAAAACACACCGTCTCATGACTCACGATGAAGTCAAAGGTGATGCTGTCGCTACCTTCCCTCAACGAGTCACGTGATTCACGTCAGATTTAACTCACCGCCGTCGTCTCCGCTGATGCTCCACACCTGCAGGTCTGACCTCAGCCCGTCATTGGTGACGACACACCTGTGGACGCAAGGCGGCGACGTGAATTTGTTCTGACGTTCAGTCCGATGGCTCCCGGACGCGTCACATCACAGAAACAACTTTATGTTTATGCAAAGAAACATGTTTCCAAGGAAACCACACAACGCATAAATCTTTAAAAAAAAACGTCAGAAGGACATCATCAACTTTATAATGATGAGTCAGTTCATGTATAACCTATGAATTATGTTTCATTTAGGTGAGGCGTTGGAGGCTCACCTCGTTCCCGGGATGTGTCTGAGGCAGCAGACAGGGCCGTCTGTGAAGCCACCGTGAACCACTCTGAAGTCCCGCTCTGCACAGAGACCCTGAACACAACGCGTCCCGGATTAAAGGATCAGTGACCTTTGAAGGACGTTTTTAAAGCAATGAACATTTGGATTGTTTTTCTTTTGACCTTATTTTCACCTGCCAAAAGTTTTAGAGGCAAACGGAGCTCCAGAATCTCATTTTTAGATGACGTGTATCCTGCGACGCACACGGCTAAAAAAAACAACAAAAAAACAGTCCATAATAGGTAAAAATTCAGATCGCATCAGAGGTCGTGTGGACTTGGCCTGAGGCATGGAGCAGTACGACAAATGTTGGAGCTCCAGGTCTGGAGGACATCAAATGTTTAGGACTTGTTCTTAGTTTCATTATTACTAATAAATGAAATAAGATTTCATAACAGTAAAACATTGTTTTATAGATCTTCATCAACGTCCTTCTGCTCTTTGACATCCGTTTAGCTTTTTGCCAATGACAAAATCTACTCACTCTTCTCTGACGTCCACTCGGTGACCCGGGTGGGACATCCCAGCTGATACACGTAAAGATCTCTGTACCTGAAGAGAAAGGTGGGACAGGAGGGGATCAATAAAGGAATTAAACTTTACTGTAGAGACCCTCCACCTTCTGGGTTCCCAAAAGTCTTATCCTATGCCTCCACTTCTGGAATATTCCTGGTTTTCCTGCTGCACCCGCCTCCTTCAGATCCACCAGAGGTTTTCTGTGGGTTCTAGTCAGGTGACTGTGACACCTCTAGAATAATCCAGGACACTTCATGGAAACAGGTCTTGGTGGAATCTGTGGTCTGCTTGGGATCTTCATCTTCCTCACAGATGGAGACCTTTTCTTCCAGGATCTCCTGATCCTTGATGGAATCCATCTGACCTGCTACAGGCTGCAGGTTTCCAGTGGATCAGGAAGTAAAGCGGCCCCAGAGCTTCACCGAGCCCCAGCCTCGCTTCATGTTGGGAGGGGGTCCAACAGCATCAGCTTCATTCTCCCTCCTCCAGACATTCCGCTGATCCAGAGGCGGAAAGTCCAGTTTGGTTCATGGCCCCGCAGAACAGCATCCCAAACCTTCTGGTCTGATCCAGATGGTCCTGGTTCTTCTGGGTCAGAAGTGGTGAAGGTCCAGGAGCTGATGGAGATCCAGACCTGAACAGAAACACCTCTGGTCCTCTGCTGCTGAAGTGAATCTATGAACGCTAACACACAGTCTGAACCACAGCTGATCTGATGATGATGATGATGATGATGATGAATCATTCAGAAAATGAAAACATCAGGAAAACAAGGTTTATTTTGAGAGTGAAAACCTTAAACACCTGCAGTGGTGACGGGGTTAAATTATTTTAAACATCCTGTCATTTAACAACCACTCGATTATTTTTTAGCGAATCGAGACTTTTTCAATGTGACGTCACATACAACAAACTAAACCCCGTGTTGCGTTCGAGCGAACAATAGGGACGTATGTACTCACATTTTTATGGACTCCATAAACCACTCTTCTAAAATATCGTCACACTCCATAACCGAGGTCTTTTGATTCAATGTCCAACTATACTTCCTGTTTTCTTCTTCGTTGGTTCTTTAGTCGTGTAGCATCTCAGCGCCCTCTGCTGGACAGACACCGTCATTGCAGCCCGATCCACACTCACCTTTCTCTCCACTCCTTCGGTCTGGAATGACTTGTAGCTTCTCTTTACAGTTCATTATTGATGGTCTATTGGTCAAAATAGCTGTTGATCAATAAGGGATTCAGCCTTTTGACTGATTCTCCAATCATCACACGGCAGCCCAGTGGTTAGGCCGAACGAGGTCAGCCCACTGCCCATTCATCCCAGAACGCTGAGCATCCGGTAATGGGACAAATTCCTGGGATTTATCCAAAGACCATCGAGTCAAACTGTTCCATCCACTCCTGTTGAAGTGAATGGAAGCTCAACTTCCACGGGCAAATCCACTGACGTGATGAGGATGTATGAGAAATTAGAGAAATCGACCATTTCTGAGTGTCAATCAGTTTTTACTGTGACATAAAATATGTACCATGCTGCACTCCACAGCGCATTCTAGACGCCTCTCATATGAAAACTCCGTTCAACTTAAAGCCAACACTGTTTTGGACACATCACCCATCAAGCAGCATGTCATGTGAACAAACTGTGATCAAGTGGTGCAAACAGAGAAGTTAATATACGAATGTTATAGGTTGGAAAATTATATACATTTAGTTTACATGTAAAATATCCCTCTGAGCCCATGAGAGTTCAATAAGTTCAAACTTACTGAACTCTTTATCATGTATTTGTATATTCATACAGCCTGTACACGAGATCTACAGAATGCTAGTCCTCTGCCATTAGTTTAACTTTTGTCCACACACAAGGACGACAAATAGGAAACAAATTCTCATATTTTCGCTGTGTTTGTGGTGTAAAGATCATTTTCTTAAACCTGGTGGTGAACGGTTGACATGGCAACACAAACAAAGCACCTCCGTTGATCATCACAAAGAAGAACAATCAGAAACCTACTTTCCAGAGGACGTTTGAAAGATATCTGACTGATGGTTTCTCAGGTTTCAGTCTGAATGCTGAATGTTTTCTCAACTGACTGTTTCTCACGTGGATTATAACGCTTCATGACACCTATATGACCTCTATCAGTTCATAGCTCAGTCAGGCCCTGTGCTGACATGGACACCACGACTCAGTATGTCCTCCATTCCTGCCAGACTTTCTTCTGCAGGAGAGTTTAAACAGTTGGGTCAAATGTCACGGCCTACGCCGCCGTCTGAATACATCCAACCAGCTCCAATACAGATCAGAGGAGTCTGCTGTGTTTCAGTTCTGGTGTTTGCCACAGACCCATGTGAGCCGAGGCCGGTCCCTGAGGTCCGTGGGTTCTGACGTGGAGAACCAGCTGCACTGGCAGGCATAGGCCCGAAACCCTCTCCTCTTCTTCAGCTTGGCTCTGAGCTTCTGACGGTCTGGCATGTTGTTCCTGCGGAGAAGCGCACATATGATCAAGCACGAAAATGTGCGTGGAGACATGGGCCGTGCATTCACATCATCTCTGTTTCATGAGATAAGGTCACCTGATGGAGGTAGGGGCTCACCTGAGGAACAGGTAATCACAGGAGAGGTCCCATTCACAGTCATCAAACATCAACACCCGGAAGTCACAAGAGGTGCACCGCAACTGGTCACATGACCTGTTGATGTGTCACAACAAATGTTGACTTCACAGGCAGAATAAGGGATTTTATGATGAATTATTTCTAAGGACTTGTTGCCTCTGAGGTCCCTCACATCACAGATTCCTTTATTTCAGCGCTACAAACCAATCAGACGCTCACAGCATGGAAGCTGGGTTCACACCTCTTGGATGTTGCTGTTCCGACTCCATTCATGACGGCGCTCCCGCCAGTGAAAACAGGACAGCACCTGAACAGGTGACAGACAGATCACGTGACCAGCATGACCCGAAGAGAGCAAACATCCAGCATGGAAGCACAGAGTCGTCCTCTGATGATGACTCAGGGACACAGGAATGATTCCATATCTGGATTCTCTCGCAGGAAGCAACTGGTTTACTAGCATTTAGCAAACTACCCTTAGCATTAACACTTACATCTCTGCCAAAGGGCATTTTAGAGGATCTAAGTTTAAGGTGTATTGATGTGAAATCAGTGAGTTGTCAGCAAGGTTTGTGTGTGAATGCGCTCAGATCCAATCCTTCTATTCCCAGAGTTGTCTTACTTCCTCCCTCCAGACTGAGACGACATATTCTTCTTCACTTTTGTACCTGGAGGAACTCGTTCAGTCTGAAAGTAAAAGTAAAGAGAAGCAGAGCAGATGAGTCCCAAAATTGTGCTTCCATAATAAATAAAGTAGCTTGAATTCTTCCTGACGACCAAACAATTCCACATTTACGTTTGGTTTCCCTGAGCCACCTATCTGCTGCTGCATTAGGGGATGACTTCGGTGACATTTTTGCAAGCTGGGAGACAAATTAGATAAAGAGAAGTTCGTTGTCGGCAGGATTCGAACCTGCGCGGGGAGACCCCAATGGATTTCTAGTCCATCGCCTTAACCACTCGGCCACGACAACAGTGCAGGTGACATTAGAAAAATTGTGATTTTCTAATATCAACAAGGATGTTTTTTTCTTTTTTCAATCAAATCAATCAATGGAATTTTGGTGAAAATTCAATTCAGGAGTTTTTGTTTTGGAAAAATGCAGAAAAGTGTTGCATCTGGGGTCCTATTTCTATATGCAAAAATGGATGAAAACGTAACCATTAAAACAAGTGTAAATATTAATGTGTTCCTCTTTTAGCATTAGCACATGCTAACCTTCTGCTGAGGGGAATCGCTGTAGTCTTCCTCCAGTAACTCATCCAGTAGGGTGTCCAGGTCTTCAGAGAGGCTGCTGATTGGCTGGTCAGTCTTTGTGGCACTAAACGGGAAACCAACTTATTGATTTGTGCTTCCACATACCGGATTAACAACAAACAATAATAAAGAAAACTTTATTTTCATTCGGTTCGCCACAGTTAGCTAGCTCGGAAGCTACCTGAGCTGTAGCAGACAGCTGTACGGCCCACTGATAGCATTAGCTCGTCATCCTAGCATCGTCTACCTGTTCTTCCGTCCGTCAGTGCTTTTCGCGCACATTCCAGGCCGGCTCCCGCTCCCGCGGGATGGAGGTTCGACCGTAACGTTGCTACAGAACTTTCTTTCTACTTCATCCAGCAGCTGGTCCAAGTCGTCATCATCCTCCATCTTTATGTGCAGTACCTGCACTGCTAGCCGCTGGGCTACAGCAGCTAACTAGCCAGGGCGTTCGTCGTTGCTAAGCAGCTGTAGAAGGAAGCGGAAAGGGAAGGACTCTGCCTTCAAAATAAAAGTCGTAAAACGAACGCAATCCTGTATACAGTACTGTAAATAATCGTTGCGCTTGTAAATAATTCATTCAAAACACATATTTGCGCAATTAGTGTTTGTACCTTACTGGAGTATTTTAATTTTTGGTTATTTATTCGTGTGCGTCCTAATAATTCAGGAGCAGATTATTATCCCTGTACTCCACGACCTTCACCACATTTTACTGCAACGTGACTTAATCATACAATAACAAACACAAACTCCTCGAATAACAACAAATTCAAAATACGATAAGTTATTTATTGATCCACACAGCATTTCGCAAAAAAATGAAAAGACATAGCACACCCTCGTGCTTTAACGTTCATATATTTGTTATTTGTTAGTTAAATACAGCGTAATACACAGCGTGCAGCTGCATTAGGAGAGGACTTCTGTGACATTTTGCCAGCTTCTAACACGAAGGGACAAATAAAATAAAGGGAAATTCGTTGTCGGCAGGATTCGAACCTGCGCGGGGAGACCCCAATGGATTTCTAGTCCATCGCCTTAACCACTCGGCCACGACAACAGTGCGAATGGTACTGGAAATATTCTGATTTTGTTATATAAACAAGGATGTTTTTTCACTTTTTTTGAGTTTCACTTAACAGATTTAAATTCTTATTCAGATATTTTGAGGTTATGACATTAGTGGTTCTGGGGGTCAGATGATAGTTTGAACCGGTCCTGGACTGTAACACCAGCAGTCATCAGTGACTCTGTGCTCTACACGTCGGTGTTTGTCTATTTGTTCGATGGGTCTTAAACAAGTGTAGAAAACAGAAGCATGTTTTTCATCACAAACACAAAATACAGATATTTACATAATTTACTTTTTCACCGACAGGAACTTTCTCCATTTCACTCATACATGTGAGATACAGATCAATAAGGCTCTTCTTAGTCCCACCCACAATCAAACAACATACCCCGCGCCGCAAAAAAGAATAAGAATGAGTCATCAATGGGTTACTATGGTGACCTGCAGGATGTCCCGCCTCATCCGTAGCACTCTGGGGTCCTCATGGTTCAGTTTGCTCAAGATGAGGTACATCCTTGATGAGACGCCAGCTCAAAGCAGGGCCACACATAGACACATTTTCACGCGTACATTGACATTTAGGGGTTGTTGTTTTTTGCAGGACCCAATTCATGTAGTGTTTGTAGTGTTTTTGGAGGTTGGAGGATGCCAATCCAGACAGAAGCCACAAAGACATGGGGAGAACAAACAAGCACCACACAGGAAGGCTCAACGGGGAATCCAACCGAAGACCTTCTAGCTGCCGTATAGATGGCGTTCCACCGCTGATGTCTTTAAACACAGATGTGCTTCAGTGTGGGTGTTTTACACCATTTGGGACCTAAAGTGTAAATCAGCATCAAGTCCTTTTTTTCCAGTGGTTTCAGCGGTGCGTTCAGTAGCGTCTCTACTATGGGCGTCTTGTTTTTGCTCCTGAGGGTTTTCTTTAAATTGATCTGTGGCGAGGACACGATGGAAAGTTTGAGACAAGGAGAGGAAGACGAATCCCAACTTTATTCTCAAAATTTTTAAAAATTCATTCTCCGTGGGATCCTGGGATGAAACTAAGCTACTCCATGGAAACGGGTTAAAGTGTCAGAGTGTGTTTGAAAGTATTCCGTTACTCACGTAGCTTATTAGGAATATTACAAGCGCCACCATCAGCATCGCTACGGCGCCGATGATGATGTACGTGTCTGGGTCGTCTGCGCAGTCTGAAAAAAAGAAAAGAGAAATGACGACATTCTGCTTCACAAAATCAGCAGGAATCTCCAGGGGTCAAAGGAGCCTCAGAAAGAACCGACCCGGCGGTCTTAAGGCGCCTCTGATGACGCCTTCAGGACCCTCACCTGTCACCGTGAGGCGGATCCGCCCCTCCAGGTTCTGCTCCCCCAGAGGCGCTGCCAGCTGACAGGAGTACAGGCCGCTGTCGCCACACGTCACGTTGGTCAGGAGGAGGTCACGTGACCCGTCCAGCAGCCGCACGTCCCGCTCCACGCCTGCGTACCACCGCGTCGTCCCGTTGTTCAGGTTTCTAGTCAAAAGGCCGCTGAGAAGAGGAGACGGAGTCTCTCCGACCTGCGAGGGAAGACCAAACCGTTCACACCGGCTTATCGGTCGCAGGGCGCAGGGTGGTGGAGGCGCGACGCTGCCCCCTGTTGGGCAGGCAGTGATGCAGATTCCGTCAATAGATGATTAGTACAATCATTCATTCATCCATTCATTCAATCCCAGTCAGCTATGGGCAAGAGGCGGGTTACACCCTAGACGAGTCGCCAGATGATTGATTGATTGATGGCAATTTGGTGTGACCAATCCACGTCATAGCATGTTTCTGCAGGAGACGACGGAGAACCCACACAGACACAGGAGAACATACAAACATACAAAACCCAGAACCTTCTTGCTGTGAGGCGACAGCACCAATGATTTGTATATGTGATCGAACGGATCACAAATAGATCCCGACTTTTTTAACTGATTAATAGCAATTACTGATGACAAGCACATGATTCTGGAGGTGAGTTGGAGCATCGTCAGGATCCAAAATGTTTTTAGAAAAGAGTCTTGATCGCGGGGTAATTTCTAGATTTAATCTAACTTTACAGATAAAGTCCTCAACGACTGGATAATAATGACATTATAGCTGAGGAACATCTAAGGATCAAGTGATGCTGTCGTGAAGAAGAAGAAGAAGTTTCCGGGAAATTATTTGTATCCACGCAGACAGTACAGATACTGCACTGGGAACATTATACTAAGATTATCATTTCACACTGACTGGATTACTTTATGTGACCAAATACTGGATCAATAAACCTACTTTGGTCAAACATTTACAGGAAACGGGAAACTATAACGACACTGAAAAACAGAAATAAAGTCCTTTATAGATCTCACCTTGAACCACCTCACTGCTCGGTATCGGACACCGGGCTTGGATCGGATGTCACACAGCAGAATAGAATCCGAACCCGAAACGGATTTCATCTCTAGAACGTCCCCGATGACAGTCGCGCACACGCCTGGAGAGGCGAGAGGAGGAGACGCGTCTTAACGGACGACACGAAGACAATAAAAGTCAGAATTTAAAAATGTGATGAAACAGGTGAAAAGCCACACTTACACAATGACGTCAGCAGAGCGTGCCGTAACACACCTGCATGCATGATGATGATGATGATGATGATGATGATGATGATGTTGTGCGGCCGTGAGAGGACGGCGGACGACTGTGAGACGGAGGAGTCACAGGTGTTATTTAAAAGACGGAAAGGAAAGAGAAATTGGATGATCACGTGACAGGTCGGACCGGGACATTCCCGGCTCGCGCTAAACGCGCGTGCTTCACGGAGATCAGCAAATACCGATGACGTCAAAAACTTAACCAATGGAGATATTTTACGCCGTAAAACCACCCAAATGGATAAAATCAGTCACTTTGCGTCATGTTTTCTCATCGGACCATAAACCACCGACCCGCTTCCAAATATAGGCGAGTATGCTCGAAATGTACGACTTTGTATATTAAATTAAAAACTGAAATTAATTTTAATATCAGCCGAAGTGAATTCTTGAGCCTCTAGATTGTAGTGTTTTAATAATAATCCTTTTTTTTTTTTACCGCGAAATAAATTAGTAAAATGATAATATACACGAAATTGGTGGATTTTCAAATGCAGTCTGGCGTCACTCCGTCAGAGGAACTGGATTATCGATATCAGTGTAAATAACCGAGTAAATATAAAGTAGTGTTTGTGTAGAAAGAGAAGTTTCATTCATTTATGACGTCCTTTCTTTTTTTTTTTTTGTTTTGTTTTATTGTGTTGTGGATTTTGTTTCAACGTTAAAGTGAAAGTTTGTCACCTTTCCTAGGGAGTTTCCATACAAGGAAGTTTCCAGGAAATTCCTATTCAGATTGTGTTAGAAGAATTTTTTTTTTTTTCCCGTTGGTTATATTTCACAGACGGGCTGGCCTGACCTTAATAGAAGGATTTATGGGTAGAATACCTTTCATGGAGGAAATACTTTAAATGACATGACCGATACGGTGACGTCACCGACATCACTAAAGACAGAATTTGTTGATTTGGCAGGTTTTTTTTATTTCGATTTTTCTTTAGTGAAAACTGCATGTGATTTTAAATTAGTTTATTCACAAATGTTTTGTTTCCGTCAAAGTTCTGTAAGTGTTATTTCTACATCACGTGATGAAGACCTCTGTCTACCCCTTATGATGACATCACATCGCATTTCACATTTTCTGTCAAAAATGAAGAAACAAAACATCTTTGCGGCCTGACAGAGGGTTAGACAAGTTACAATGGGTTTATTTTCTCAAAACAGATTTGATGTTCCAATAATTTATGCGTCTAATAAACCTTAAAGATTTTTACTTGTGCTGACAGAACTCAAAGACCGTCAGCAGTTCACGCAGATCTCCTCTGGAACAGAATCACGAAACATCAGTTTATCGGACATATTTCAGCACATTTCTGTGACTCTTTACAAAATATTTACACAGCATCTTTATTTGAGTAGTTTTAAAGAGAGAAAGCAGAAGGGGGAACCATCAGGACCACTGCTAACACATCAGAATGTAATGACATTTATGAAGAACAACCCTCCATCTGTGCCAGATGGAAAAACCTTTAATCCTATTGATTTCTTACCAACTACTCACCAGCGGCGTACCCCCCAGCACTGCATTCAGCCCACTGACATTTTCAACAGCTAGAACGGTTGGCCTGTTAGAACCCAGTACTGATGTCGTCTTGAATATCAATGACATAAACCTGAAGTTGCCATCAGTGAATCTCACACCTCCTATAATCTCACAGCGATCCTTTGTGTTTGGGGGTCAGATCTTTAAGCTAGAAGGTCTTTTCACCAGACCCTGCTCTTTGCGCATCACTGGTGCATGAATGCTACAGTCCCGTGCCTCGCAAAAACCCGGAACACCTGCAAACCCAACCATGCCTGGTTGACCGACAGCACCGGGGAAGCCCCTGGGCCCTCGGGGACCCTCCATGCCATTCTTGGGTTCTGCTGGGTTCCCTGTCAGACCTGCAAGGAGAACATATAGAATAATAAAAAGGCAAATTTAGGAAATCACAATCTTTCAATTTCACTGTAGCTAACCTTAACATCCCTCATTTCAAGCGAGGCATTGACAGTTTGGTGTTATCATGTCATTGATCTGCTAATGGAATAAATTACTGCAGGAGCTACCTGGACTTTTTCACTCTTTTAGATATATTAGCTTAGCATTATTATTATTGTAAACCACACACTGACTGCATCTGACATTAGCAAGATGCTATATAGAAAAATTTTCAGTCTAAAATCGGAGGACATTTTATTCCATTCAGTAAAGTGACCAGACTGGGGTTAGGGACTGGAGATGAACTGGGTCACACCTCTGAATCCTTGTGGTCCATCAGGTCCCGGCAGACCTCTACCTGGACCACCTGCCAGGCCTTTAGCTCCTTTTTGACCTGTTGAGCAAAACACAAAGAGCTGCAGGGAATAAAAGCTGGAAAACATCATTTGGAGGCACCTAAAGCAGTCGGGAAGATTTTGGTGGTGAAAGTAGAAAAAATGAAGAATAATCCCAAACTAAAGGTTCTTTAAAAAGTAAAGACCTTTATTCAGTCCTTCAACATCTCCAGGACATCGACCAAAACGGTCGCTGATTTCCAGGAAATGACGCACCCTCAGTGTTTACATTCAAATGTGAAATCCGGGTCGTACCTCTGTTTCCCAGCGCTCCTTCCTGCCCCTCCAGTCCTCGGTCCCCTTGAGCGCCCCTGGCTCCTTTGGCCCCAGGTTTACCTGCCTTTCCCTGATAGGTGGAGGCAGATTGTCAAGACCTCTGTGACGTGGAAAGGTTTTCACAACCGTACCTGGCATTCACTAACAACAGAAATTCATCGCTCCTGTTTGTTTGCAGGTTCATCCTGAAACAACTGATCCAGATCCAGTCTCCATAAGTTCTGGTTCCAGGGTTTGATTTTAGACGTGAGGAACGTTAATGGAAGTGAAAACCGTCTCGGGTTGTGATGCAGGAGCGTTTCTTACGGGTTTTCCTGGTGATCCCATCGCTCCTCGTGCTCCAGGCGGCCCGAGGAGCGTCCGGCTGTCGACGGGGCAACCCTGGGAGCACTTAGCCCGGATGGAGGCGGCATGCTGGGAGATGTGGGCCGTGACCACACCTCTGCAGAGCTGCAGGACCTGCTCATCCGTCAGACCCGGACCCTACAGAGCAGACCCACTCGGGTCATCCACAGACTCTCAGAACCAGGTTTGAACAAGTTCACTTGACATTCATTCATTTATTTTCTACCGCTTCGTGGGTCACGGGGGTTGCTGGAGCCCACCCCAGCGGACTTACGGGGGAGATTAACAGGTTGACTTCCTGATGTTACTCACAGAGGGCCCTCGTAACCCTTTGGGTCCTGCTTGGCCTTTAACACCTCTATCTCCGATTGGACCCCGGTCTCCTCTGGTACCTGGGACCCCTGGGGGTCCCACAGGGCCAGTGTTACCACTCTGGCCAACGCTGCCTTTGGGTCCATGCTGGACAGAAGAAAAAATTTAAATCTGATCCTTGTGGAATACATTAAACACTTTTCTGTGTTAGAAAATTAATCCTTGAAACCAACTTCAAATGCATTTTTTAAGGCTCCAAACTTTGATTCACACTTTAAGTCAGAATTGTTTCTTTTTCCTGTTTCCTCTTTCTTTTCCTGAATCATCTCTCCCCTCAAACAGATTCTGATTTGAAGATTCACCAGATGTTTTGTGTGGTGCTTCCATCCAGTGAAACACGTCCTACCTGTCCTTTGTCTCCACGGTCGCCCCCGCTTCCCTGAAAGAAAAGGAGGAGGAAGAGGGAGAGAAAGGTGAGTAAATCCCATTAGATGTGGAAAGAGGAAGTGAAACATTTCAACATTTCATCATCAGACGGGGAAACTACCTTCTGCCCTCTGTTGCCTTTAACGCCTCTCTTCCCCTCTGCACCCTGCAGAAGCCCCAAAAACATGTGAACACCAACAAACAGGAAGTTGTAATTGTAATAGAAGGAGTAGAAGAAGAAGTCAACAGCTGGAGGGAAACTCCATTGGAACCTGCAGGCTTTTATGAGTTGATTTAATTTCGGGTTCCTGAACCAATCAGACAGGTTTGTCGACTTCTCCTTTTCTCCTCCACGATGGAGACGCAGCGCCAGGAGACTCACCTTCTCGCCGTCCGACCCCGTCTCCCCTTTGGACCCCTGGAAGAAATCGTCCGTCACTCAGACAGGTTTAAACGCTGCCGCCAGATTCGTCTGTTTTATTCTGTTCTCTGACGTCTGATTCAAGCGACGCCTGGTGGAGGCTGAACGGATCTGAACTCACAGTCGGGCCCTGCAGGCCCTTGGGTCCTGGTTTCCCGTGTACTCCAGCATCCCCTCGCTCTCCTTCAGCCCCCTGTCAGACGAACAGACAGAAAAATAATCAATGTGATTGATCCAAGACGATAAAATGACTCTGGTTGATGACTCACCACAGCGCCTGGTCGGCCCCGTGGGCCCCTCACGCCACGATCCCCCTTACTGCCCTGCAGAACCACAGACATGACAGCGGTCATTTGATAGGATAATGCATAACATTAGCTTAGCAACACATGCTAATGCTAAAGGAAGTCTGAAAATGCCTCCTCCGTCTACATCTACACCCGCCTCCATTTTTGTTACCTTAGGGCCAAAGAGACCGGGCTCTCCCATGGTCCCCGGGACTCCCACTGGCCCCTGTGGAGACAAACAGCAGGTGTGAACAGGTGGGGGTGAACACACTTTATAGACAGACTCTACATGACCTCAGCTCACATCTTCTCCCGGGTCGCCGTCACTGCCTGGTAGGCCGTCTGCACCAGGACCCCCCTGGGGGAGGAAGAGGAAGCAAAGAGTCAGCTGGTCAGCGCCACGTCTGTGATGTCATCAGAACCTTCGCTTCAGGTAAAGAACCTCCAAAGGGACGCAAACACGATGGATGTTTGGGAAAGGATCAGTGATGCTTTGATGCTCCAGCGGTGGAAGGCGTGTTCGTCAGACCCCCGGGGGTCCGGTGTGTTCAATTGCAGCACGAAATCCGTCCCACTTTTACCGCTGTGGACCAGTTAAGCGGGACACTGGGACTTGGAACCTGACACACTTCCTCATCGTCTCTGTTTACGTTTGTTCGTTAACCGCTGGTCACGACGTGAACCGTGTGACCCCCGCATTCACGTGTTTGTTGTGTTCCCTGGTTTCTGACCTGTGACTGTGTTGTTGTGTTGTTGTGTTGTTGTGTTGCTGGAACAGCAGCTGCCTGATGAAATGTGAAAACTTGTTTGTCTTAATTCCAAAACCAAAAGGAAAACTGCGTTTCAGTAAATAATTTTCATTAACCATAGTAACCATAGCAACAGCTTTGGCCTCTACTCGCCTCTGGTTTCATCTATACTCTGATGATGCCACCAGACCATCAACAACAAGCATGAAACTCAGTCAGCAGTGTCAAGGTTTTACTTTCTTACAGGGGAAGTTCACAACAATGTCTCAAAAATCATTTCAAATATTTGCTTCACAAAGAAAGAAAAGTTCAGTTCCTCTTTTTGGGAAAATTTGCCGTCAGGTTTCAACTCCTGCCAAAGAGAACCAAAACTACAAACTTCCTTACAGCTCGTTCCATTACGAGTCGCCACGTTGTGTCATCCTTTTTCCATTTTAGGTGAACTTTCATATTTATTATGTATATATATATGTATATATATATATATGTATACAGTATTTTTCTTTCTATACTACTCTTAATATGCTCAGCTAGGCTAAACAAAACAACTCCTTCTCTGAACACACACACACAAAGACACACACGTTACACACACATATATAGATTGATATCAGACAGTAAGATAAAGGAAACGATAGAGAAAGTAAAACATCATCATGAAACTTATAAAGGGTCCTTGTCTCTCTCTCACATCACACCCACACACACACGCACACACACACACACACACACACACACACACACACCCACACACACACAGTCAGTCATATCTATTGATAAACTGGTGTAATAAAACGTGTTTGTACCTTCGGGCCGTTGGCGCCGATAATTCCCGGCTGCCCAGGGTAACCCTGAAGAGGAAGAGGAGGAAATATTACCACAAACACGCCTGTAAATATGAGCAGATGACAAAAGGTTCCAAAGATACAACAATTCAATCTGACATAATTAATTAATCGCTTTCAAAATTCTCCTGATCATTAATGGAAAGTCTATTTACAATAAATTAACAACAGGTAATATATTTATAATTGATAAGTGTGTGCTGAAGATTTTTTTAAAAACCACAGCGAAACAATTTCTCTTCAAATAATTAACACATAATAGAAACATTTGAATTGAGCAAACAAAATTTATAAGGATGAACAAACTGGATGGTGATCGACTGGATGATTAATCGATGATTAATCGATCGATCGAGGGTCATGTCTTACGGTGTATCCTCCCTCACCGACGTCACCTGGAAACCCTGGAGCTCCGGTCCGACCCTGCGGGACGATGAACGAGAAATAAGGTGAACGGTCGCCCTCTGCTGGCGAGCAGCAGGAAGTACAAAACCAAAACCAAACGTGATGACGTTATAATCATCACCTAACGTCATCACCTGTATTGGATGCATATTTCTGTGGCTCCTGCAAATCGTTTGTGAATATTTTAAGTTGTTTTTTTGTTTTTTGTTTTTTTGTGGGAAATCGAATTTTCCATGTTTTTTTTTCGGTTCCCATACCTTCTGTCCATCTGGTCCCTGGGGGCCCTGCTTCCCCTCAGCACCAGAAGACCCCTGAACAGGAAACAGAAGAGATAAGATATGACAAGATAGTTTTACATTTGCATGATAAACAATATACACATTTAGGATCTTTACCTTGATGGCTTTGCCTCCCTTTAGTCCCGGGGGCCCCTGATCACCAGAAGGGCCCTGGATGGAACAAATAAAAAATAATAAAAAATAAAACATGCTTCTGTATGAGGCTTACTGTATCTAAAGGAACAACATTTAATCTGGCAGAGGTCACATCATCAGGAGGAAGGAATCAGATTAAACTCGGGTTTCCTTACAGTCTCACCGGGGGGTCCAACTCTTCCGCGGGGCCCCTCCATACCGGCGTCACCCTGGCAACAAGGATGGAGGATGGAGGTAAAAGTCATATTTTAACATCGCAGCAAAGTTTATTCCCAACCTGCCAACAACTAATTCCTCATTTTATCAAACGACGTTATAAAACCCTATAAAATATAAATATGAACATTTATAAACATCAAGAGGAAAGTGACAGATTTAATGACATGAACACAAATTCATCGACAGACCACGTTACTTGAAATTAAATGACGGGTGCACCAGTGAAACCAGTTAAAAAAGGCTGTCCTCACCAGCGGAGACGTGTTAATGTGAGTTTACCTTCAGACCCGCCTCTCCAAGCTCACCAGGGTCTCCAGGAAGTCCAGGTTCTCCCTGTTTGTCAACAAAAGATTCAATCAATAAACAACTTTAAAATGTTTGACAACAACTCAAGAAGAATATTTTGTTGTTTAAGAAGTTCTTTGAGGTTCCTTTAGCCTGACGCTTATTATGATAACATTCTATTTTATGAATCATTGGAGGTGGAAGTCTGCATCTTCTTGTTTCTTTGTTTATTTCCTTGTTTGTTTGTGGGACTACATGAAACATGGGTCAGGATGAGGCCTGATTGGATGAAAGCTTTCTAGTATTAAAATGCAGTTTATTGAGGTACAAACAGTTAAATCTGTTTTTCTGTGACTTTCAGGTGTTTTTTAATTAAAGGTTCTGAACAGATCTGCGTTTTCGGTCGGTCAGTGAACTCACCATGGCTCCAGAGAAACCAGAAGCTCCATCGTCTCCTTCGGGTCCGGGGTCGCCCTGCAAAAACAAAAGGTCAAAAACACATACTAGCAAACAGGAACCAGAATATGGAGATAATATTAGTGTGAATGACGATGCAACTCATCAAATTTAATTAATTAATTAATCTATTTATTTTTGACATAACTTAAATAGAATGAATATTTCAGTCAGGAAGAATAAAAAACTAAAAAGCTTCACTTGAGCTCCTCTTCAAATGATTTGCACCATAGATTTTTTTTTAACCAATTAGAATAGTCATAGCAGAAAAACTTTCTTTCCTTTTGCGTCCTTCTTCATCCCACCGTGGAAGGACTGACTCACCACTGGTCCAGGGTCTCCTCCTCTTCCTCGAACCCCTTTGGTTCCTTTATAGCCCTGAAAACATTGAGCTTCCATGAGATCAGCTGATCTGAATCTTCATTCTGTGACGTTTTGTCATCATCGCTAAAGTTCCTGATATATTTACTCCCTCACCTCTCGACCTTGACCTCCCGGTGTGCCAGTTTTACCCTGCAGACCTCTGGACCCCTAACAGGAAGTGGAAAAAGAAACCAAGAATTTTTACTGCACTTTCTAGTCGACAATCAGCTGATCCTGTGTGTTGATTAGAAAACATAACTAAAGTACAGTACACATTACGTAGAAACAGGGGTGATGAAGGAGGAGCCTGAGGAGAAGGAGAGAATGATGATTCCGTACCTTTGGTCCAGCGAAGCCAGCGAATCCGGGTTCTCCGGGTTCACAGTCGCATTCCGTTGGCCGCTCCTGCCCGAGTTCTGCGTCGCCTCCGGACTCCTCTGAGGAGTCCGGTCCTGTGGGCGGGTACTCATACGGGACCTGTGATGACATCACACGACAGAGGTGAACACACACCTGAGGAGCAACAAAACGCAGGCGAAACAGGAAGTCCTGCCGTACCTGCATCATCTCCGTGTCCTCCTTAGCGTAGTGGGACTCAGCGGGGGTGACGAAGGGGAGGGCGTCCTCCGTGATCATGGTGACCTGGGTGGGGGCTGAGTCATAGGGGTCGTAGTCCTCCTCGTAGTTGTGGGTGGGCTCAGGTGGGTAATCTGGTGAGATGATGGGACAAGTGCAAGATTGAGATTTAATCCCTGATGTTATTGGTTTATTCCAGGTTCCCCAGTAAAAAATTACCCACAGTTTGCCTAAATGCCTACAAGAAGGGGCGGTACTGTGCTCACCTGGGTGAGGCGGGGCTAAACTGCCATAGAGGTCGACCACGGAGCCTTCATCGGTGTGTTCCTCACCTGTTCGAACACACACCCGACCGTTAGATCCCAGTCTGCAGCGGCTCGTTGGTCTAGGGGTATGATTCTCGCTTCGGGTGCGAGAGGTCCCGGGTTCAAATCCCGGACGAGCCCTGACCTGTTCCTTAAAGTGTTATGATGACCTAAATTTATTCTGAACAATAACTGGAAGTGTTTGAAGGGAATCAGTGTTCAGAAATCAGCTTTGATCAAAGATTCCTGATGATCAAAACATCATCAAATGAAGAAAGGAACAGTTTTGCAGCGATTAAGTTAAAATCAAACACTTTTATCTATTATTTGATTGTCTATTTGTGAATTGTTACACATTTTATACTGAACTGATTTTCACAATCTGCCCAGGTGCTAGTTGGAGTTAGCTCAGCGGCTAATATAGCAGATACAGTTTCTATCGGTGTAGAGCCTGGTGGTGAATTTTCATTGTTATTATTAAATAGAGTTGACATTTGTGTTGTGCTGGCAGCTCTCACCTGACTGGTATCCAGAGTACTCCTCCTGGCAGAGGGAGGAGGCCACACAGAACAGGAGCAGGAGGAGAAGCTTCTGCAGAGGAAGAGAAGTCACAGCTCAGACAACAGGCTGATGAAGAACAGCACAAACATCCTCCATTCAGAGGCCTGTCGGATCAATAAATCACCTCCAGAACCAGCGGATCAAAGACGAGGCTGTCCAGACCCAGTGATCACGTGATCAAATGCAAGGAATGAGAAAATAAAGACAAGTCTTCTCGAAAAACTGACTTAAAATATCAAGAATCAGGACAAAGATTGTCAAAATAACAAAGTGTCAGAATAAAAATAAAGTTTTCATTAGTTATATTTTTGGCCTTCAAATTAATTTTATTCATTTTAATATATCAGGGTTAATTTTTGCAGATTTTACTCCCACATAATTTCGTTTTTGTTCCATATGAATCTCATGTCATCACGTTTGCATGGAAGCTGGAGACAAAATACAGGCCTCCCGATTGGTGGAGGAGATGCTCCGCCTCCTGAGCCAGGCCCACTGTAGCCTTGTTCCTCTGTGGTAAAATTACAACAGTAAAAAAGACAGTGTAAAAGGTAAAAAATCATTGAACCTCCTTAGAAAAGCTCCAACACATCCCAGCCTTCTTCCTGAGAATCCTAAAACCCGGATCGTTCATTTCAAACATCCACAAAACTCCTGAACCATCAAACTGACTGACAGGACAACCACAGAGAGGAGGAGGCTGCAGGACCTCTGGGTCAGGGAGGAGATTCAGACATCTACTCTGGTGAAGGTTCTCTAAATTCAGACAAAAAAACAACAACTACTCCTTCTGAGAATAAAAAAAAACTTTTGGTTCAGCTGCTAATTCCACAAATCTGAACCTCGTTGTCCAAGAAGAAGGTGAAAAACTCATCTGTCACAGTGTGACGGATGAAAGAGTTGCTCTGTTTTGACAACAGAAGTATTCCATTGTGTATTCAGCAGTTGAGCTAATAATTACAACAACATAATAATAGTAATAAAAGTAATAACAGGATGCTGAGGTGGGATAAAAGGCTGTTTTTTGTCCTTTTGTTTTTTGTAGCTCCTGAAACAAGCAGGACTGATATGTGTCAGGAAGGACTTGATAAATAAAGCTGTCTGTCTGAGAAAGAAACATCATCCAGGGTCTTTTATGAGGAATCGAGGTTTCAGTAAAGATCTGGTAAAAACTTCCAAACAGACCAGAGAAAAACCTTCAATCAATCAAGATTAAAACTGAAGCTCAATCACCAGTAAGAAAGAAGGTATCAGTAAAACCCTAATCCAGATTTTCATCCAGTTCCATTCAGAATCTGGGCCCCCCCCCACCCACAGTGAGACCCTGGCCTCATACCTTGTCGCTGGAGGCTCCCATGGTGCAGCAGAGTCTCCTCAGACCAGATCAGGTCCTCCAGCGGATGCTCACACGACGGAGACGACGAACCTGATCTAGTTCCCCTCTCCTCACAGCATCGCCCCCCTCCCCCCGACGGTTCTCCCTCGTCCGGCCCAGGATCCCTCAGGTTCTCAGGCGCCGACGGGATCCTCGCTCTCTTTCTCTTCTCAGCAGGGTGAGAAATACCTCCAGCATCAGCAGGGCAACACCAAACAGAAAAGGATGGATTTGTGCAGAAAGAAGTCCTCAGGCTCAGATTACTGAGCAGATCTTAAAATCTGATGACATCATCAGACGTGAGGATGTTTAACTTTAATCAGAGCAGCTTCAGTTTCACACAGTCACAGGTTAACGACAGTTTAATGATGAAAGGGTAGGGCTCACAGCTTTATTTAAAAATATGAACACTCCAACACAAATGTGCATTAAGTTTCTCTGACCTCTGACCCTACTCACAGGTTTCTCACATCATTCTGATCTGCTTTTTTTTTTTAATCTTTCAGTCCAGATGCATCGAAATTCATCCAGACGTTTCTGTAGAATTCTGCTGATATGTCATGACAGAAAGAGTTCAAAACCTCCACCAAGAATAAAACACGTATACCCATCAGCCTCCGAATCGAAACATATCTCTCCTCACCACACAATGTGCTGATTTTTTAAAACCTCTTACAGTTCCTGCATCTAAGAACTGAATCAAATGTAGTCTGAAGCAGGCCTGACCTTTGACCTCACAATACCAGAGTGCTAGCTATGACACACGCGTCCAACATTCCATTGGACGGCCGTGCCTTATGGGCGGAGTTCAGTCACATAAGGACATTTTTAAAAACAGAATTGCTGAAATGTGATGGAATAATTCTTTGATGTCATACAAATGTTTTTAAAGCACAAAAAATTCAAACTGCTGGGTTCCCCAATTTCTTTTCTTTATTTGTTTAAAATATTCAAGAACGTGAAATGCCTGTTGATAACATGGTGACCCTTGACCTCCTCTGATCACTTGTCCTTCTCGTCTCTCTTCTTCTTTTTCTTCTTCTTTCGGCTGTGGTGGTGATCCTCAGGGGAGCGTGAATCCCTGCAAACATCCACAACAAAATCAGCAAAGGCCTTTTTAGCCTTTTGATCCAGATCGCTGGCGCCAAACGAACCGGACACCAACATGCTCCGTTTGCTCCTCACCTCTCCTTCCTCCTCTTCTTCTTCTTGCTTCCTTCATCTCGACTCCGATCTCGGCTGCCACGGCGACGGCTGTGGGAGTGGCGAGACTCTGACGACGCCGACCGTCGGCCATCCTGCTTACGCCTGACAGGAACAAAGGTTTTCTTCACGTCACACTGCTTTACAGTATCAGAGGTCCTCGTGAGGTCACAGTGTTTACTGCACCTGTGGGCGGAGTCTTCCTCCTCCTCCTCCCTCCACTGACGGCTGAGCTCCTCTGAGTGGACGCTGATCACCTCTCGGATGACCTGGGGGGGGGGGGGTGAAACCAGTTAGTCTCTTAAAGGAACAACCAAGATTCTACACTCAGACATTATTTAATGACTGAAGGTCAGGCCAGGTTTCTGAGCTAACTATCAGATCATTGTTCAACAGAACCCGGCCCTCTGAAGTCCAGGGATTAGAGATTAAAGAGAATGACTGAAGCAGTGGATCCTTTCCTGGAAACGCTCCGGTTTTTATTACTTTGTAAGATAAAGAGGCGACAGCTCAGCGCCGCAGCTCCTCCTACCTCCGTGTAGGACTTCTTGGTGATGTGAACGTTCTTAGCTCGGTAGGACTGGCGCCGCCTCTTGTAGTCCCTCATCTCTGCCATCAGCTCCAGGTGAGTTTTTGGTTCGTTCTGTTCGTCATCTACCAGAAAACAAAACTATTTACCCACAGGAAAGCATTGACTCACCAAACAGATGCTTCCTGTGGGGGTGATCCAGCAGCATCTCGTTGCTCTGGTGTCCAGGGGGTCTTCATGAACGTCTTACCTTTCTGGAGTTTGGACACCAGATCTAAATAAAGATCATCGTTGCTGGAGGCAGCTTCCTTCTGTTGTCGGAGGACACCGACCACGTGATCGTACAGAGCCAATCGGTCGGCCACAGTGAGGTCACACACGGCCCGCTTGTGGTTCTGAGGCACGTCGATGGGCTGGCCGGAGTACTGACCTGCGAAAGATTATCATCATTACACAATAAGATCCATCAAAACATGTAACGCTAACTGAATAACTAGAATATGAGCTCACTGAAAGTTTACTTATGAGATTTTAATTGGTATGCTCCACAAACAAATTTCTTACTCATATTATTCCATTTTATCTTCTCTTTACAACCTTTGTGCAGTTTATCAAGGAAACAATTATATTATTTTTAAATTACTTTTAATTTTATAATTACATTATCTTTAATTATATTAATTGTAATTATAATACAGTAAAAAACGGAATTCTAAAATCTCTGTCAATAGAAAACATGATTCTGGTTTCTGTGGTGGAAGACAGTGATGCCTGAGTTTGGTTTGCACAGATCGACAGGGTAACTATGGCGACACACATGTGGAATCAAGAAAATGTTACGAAAATGTGTGAATTTCATATGAAACTCGTGTGTCGTTCCAACAGCCAACAGTTTCCTGAGGACTGGTAGAAACATCCTTTACACATTCGTGTCTGAAAGCATGAAGAGTTTCCCAACACGTAAAGGGAAAAGATGGTGTTTAAATGCTTTGTGTTTCTGAATGTACACGTCTGTTTGAAAGGATATGATGTTAAAGGATACGACACGTAATGAAGCAACAGTGAACCAGAGCAGCAGAATTTTCTAGCGCCCAACTTCTCTCTAATACTCACCCCTGCGGCTGAAAACAGAAAATACAACACATGGACAGCACGTCAGCAAAAAACGACATCAAACACAGGTAACTGTCCTAACTTAAGGACATATCATAAAATACCAGAGGCTTCAGATTTATTAGAGGTAAAACTTAGTGAGTTTGGCCCGAGATAATCCTTTATCCAGTGGGTGGAACCTGCTAAAGTCAATGTTTTGAAGGGAGCCGTCACAAATCCAAACCCACCTTGCCAGAAGACTCCTTCCATCTTCATTAGTGGTGCAGCAGACCTCGCCTGTAGGATCACCTGGTGCTGGGTGGATTTATCTGTATGGAGTAAATGACATGATGACAACTGAAACGTATCCAAAATGTGTTTCCTGACAGCGTTACTGAAACTAGAATTGTACAGACAAAATAAAATTTAATAAAAGTAATTTTAAACCAAAATTCTCATCCTTTAATGGTATCTTCACACAAAGTAATCTCAAAAACAATGAAAACAAAGACATTTTGAACATTTCCCATTTTAAAAACATATTTGTTAATTGTATTTTTAAAACACTTCATCTGTTTCTTTAGATGAATTTAGAATGACAGTCATCACTTAGAACTCACCCATGGTAAAGCCTCTGACGCTGTTCTTGTAGCACACAGAGGAGTCGACCATCTCCGCCTGCATGTGACAGATGATGGATGGATTGTCCAGAGGCGAACGAAAGAGTTTACAGTACAGCAGTCTGCCTCATGAGGAAACGGTTTGCTGTAACTGTTTCACTGAGACACATTTACTAGTTTTAACAGTTTAGTTTCCACTATAGACATGTGTTCTTACCTGCTCCTCAGCTGAGTAACCCATCCTCCGAAGGCAGCAGGACGCTTTATGTTTCTCCATGCTTCTTGCTGGGACTCTGTGGTCGGGGTCAAAGGGACACTGCTCCATTGCTTCCTAAACCCAACAACACAACAACAAAGTATTGAGCAAAGGGAAGCATTAGCTTCCTTTGTTACAAACCCAGTCGTAACCACAACGGGTAAGAAAGATTTTTCAAGTTATTGGACATTTCTCAGCAAAAGATAACCACGGCCTAATAATTAGGTTCTAAAAATTAAAGGGTCATATTGACCCAGTTTATTCATGCTCTCCACCTCCTTCTTTGTTTCCCAGAAGGTATTCTAAAGAAGGATAGGTCTTTGTCTTTTCTTGATGTTCTGTTGACACAACCATTCACCGCGCAGCGCAGGTAACCATTATATTTTTGGAGTTAAACGCCTCCTGGATTGCATTGTTTCTTATGGCTGCCAAGCTGTGTTGGGCACCAGTGACGTATGACGCCCACGTGATTGGGCGACTGTCCCTTTAAGGTTAAAGTTAGCTAACGTTGATGTCGATATGTCAGCCCTACGGAGTGCATCGGGTCGATTCAGCCCACTAATACAAGACTGCATCTTTCTTTGACTCATAAGAGCACCAGAGAAAATAAAACAGCTATTTAGCTGAGATTAAAAACAACTATTTTTGCCAGAGTTACTGTTGACGCTACACGGAGGTTAGCTAACAGCCTACCTGGTTGGAGCCCTTGTAGTCTCGGGACCATCCCAGCGATTCGAACATGTCGTCCAGCTGTTTGTTGCACCTTTCGGTGAACTCTGTCAGCTCCTGGAGACGTTCCAGTCGATCCTGAAGGGTTTTTGTTTGTAGTAAGTCCGACATTTTAATAGTTTTTAGTCCAAATCAAATCACAATTCGCTCTGAAATCGCCCGCAACACACTACCCCGGCACACACGGCGACCATCTTTGAGTGGACATGGTGACGTAATTGGAAATCAGCGGCGGAACGGAAGGGAGGCATGCTGGTATTTGTAGTCCATTCTATTTCCTCAATACAGTAGTCCACGTTAAACTTTAATCAAACAGGTACAATTGCGCAGGTATCTATCCACACACCATCATCAGTATCTAAATAAATCAACCAAAATCAAATTAAGGCTCAGATCAGTCCAGACTTCTCTGGCAAAATGCCATCAGTTCGCAAAGTGATATTCCAGAGAGGGAAATACGGCTTTTATCTGAAGCGGAATGAGGACATGGTAATTCTGTCCCCTGGCCCGAGGGGGTAAAACTCTACCCTTTGAATTAAACCAGCACTGACAAAAACAAATGAACTGGTTAGATTGTGTGTAACCTGTATTGTATAAGTTACTTTCAAAACGTGTCAATTTTATTACAAATACTTAGAAATAAATCTTAGATTGATGCTTATTGCTTGATTATACCTTAGACAGATATTTTTTAGCTACTTTCAGAACGACAACACAAAAGTTGTAGATAGTTATACTTAGATAGATAGATAGATAGATAGATAGATAGATAGATAGATAGATAGATAGATAGATAGATAGATAGATACCTTATTAATCACAGATGAAATTGTGTATCGAATATAATCAAGCACAGTAACCTGTTTGTGGTTGTTTTGCTGCACATTTCAAATCCAGTTTTCCAATTGCAAGTCAAGAAGGTGCCGATGCTCAGTTTTAGTTTAAATTGATTTAAAGGGGAGTTGATTCAACTTATGATCTTTTTGGAGCCTTTGAAAGTAAAACTATTCCAGAAAACTTTCTACAAAACTACATAAAAGTGAAACAGCCGTTTTCTTCGTATGTTTACGTCGCTTGAATAATCTCCCGGCAAGGAGGTGTGACGCAATCTATCAGCGGTCACGTGACCGGCTCTCTACCAATCAGAATGCAGTATGGTGAATCGCGCTGCCAAAACAGGTCATTTAACAACATCTCAAAGGTTTTTGACTCGTTTCGCGTCTGTCTGTTTCATCAGGAGGTTAATTTAAATCCTCCCCGGCGCTTCAGGCTCATCCAGAACTCTTAAAACTCGGCTTCCATCGTCCGCCTCGCTTTGAATCCATCGGCAGACACACCCTCCGGAGTTAGAGCGGCAACACCGCAGGTTAAATTCCTCCTGCTAGCTGGTTTTCATTGGTGCTATAGGGTAAAAATGGCGTATCCAGGATATGGTGCCCCCGCTGGATACCCACAAATGCCACAAATGGTAAGAAATTATAATTAAAGGGTAAACTTGTCACAGCTGGATGTTCTCACTGACCCGGGACGGACTGTCTCCAAACAATGCGGAAGTTGACTTCGGAGAACCAATTAGCCTTTAGCTCCCTAGTAGCACAAACCATTACTGTGTATTAATTAAATACGTCAGGCTTAGCTTTCTAGCATGTCTGTGCACTCAGTATCCTAATATTATAATGAAATAAATTAGCGCAGAAACTAAAAAGTACCAAAAAAATTTAAAGCAGGGACGATAAGTAACGAAGTACTTTTACTTGAATACAATTTAATGCTCACTGTTGTTTTGTCTGACAGGATATTTCTCCTTACTTGGCATGTTGCAGAATTCCACCTATTTAAAGTGTCTTTAATAATCTCCATCATCACGACTCGTTACTTTTCTAAGTTGCCAGAATTTAAGTTCACATCAACAACGAAACTTTATGTTGATCCATCCAAAAATTGATTTGCTGTTTGGTGTAGACAGTAATTTTCGTATGTTTGTCTTGTTTTTAGCACAGACCCTTCTTGGTGACATTCACCCATCATCTTTTAGTGCATCCTACTTTTCCAGCATCAGCCTCCTGAGCAGAACATATTAGCAGGCAAATACAGCATTTATTGAATGGATCTATAATTACTGATGCAGCGATATCTTAATTATGTAGTTACGTAAAGGTACATGGGGCACAGTTAAAATAAATCATATACCAACTGATGCTTATTACCTTCACTAAGGAGGTTATTATCTGTTCCAAGCACGTGTTGTTTTAACCCTGACCCCGTTGTATGATTGGTGTGTTTGTTTGCAGGATAATGGAAAACACTCCTGAACACATTTCCATAATGGAGGGTTTTCAGCTGAACTGGATCCCCTTAAATTATATAAATTGTGGTGTGAGTCTGGATAAAAGGAGGACCATTCATAAGTTGATTGTAGTTTATTGTATGTTTGCTGTATTGGTTATACAGTGTCTGTGGGTGTGAGTGTGTGTGTGTGCTTGTGTGTGAATAAACAATGGAGAGGAAGGGTGGGGTTTCCTCCTCACAATGTGAACAATATGTGCAGAATGTGGTCAGAATGTCATCTGCTGGCAGTGATTCTGAGTGAATGTGAGCGTTGTGCTGCGATACTTTCGGTGGATTATTTAAAATAAATGACTCAAATGCTGCACAGAGGAAAAAAACAGCCAACAGGAGAAAACATAGAGGTTTGGTGGAGGCAATGAAGCTGAATATCACTTGAACTAACTTCATTTAGAAGTGCTAGTCGCTCAGACTTCCATCAGGTGACATGAGGAGAACAGCGTGGGACATGACCTGGTCTTGCATTCAGTCGCTGGTTTTCGCCCTCGGGATGTTTCACATCACCTATGTTTTTTAGGTTGTAAATTTTACGACGTCGTTTGAATTCCCTCTGAAAATATGTTAGAAAAATTAGTTAAGAGCCTGAAACCATGATGTGCCCTGTGTTACATTTTTAGATACATTTTCAAATGAAGCCGTTTGACTATCCAATAATAACCCATTGATGTGCCGTCCAGATTGGCCAGAGGGGTCGGCTGAGCCTGGAGTCATGTCTGATGCAGATGTGTGTTTGTGTCTCTGTCTGTTGTAGCAGCAGGATCCTCTCTACCAGTACTTCGCAGCCGTGGCCGGACAGGTAACACCTCACCTCTGTGTAATCAGGCCTGTCTATCTGCATGGTTAGAACATTGTGTGTTGTGGTGCATCTCCCCTCCATCTTTTCTCTTCCCCTCACTCAGGATGGGCAGATCTCAGCAGACGAGCTGCAGCGCTGCCTCACGCAGTCTGGCGTGGCCGGCTCCTACAAACGTAAGGCTCTCCTAATCGCTGTTTCAAACTACTTAACAATTAAAATGCTTATTTTTGTGACGTATTATTTTAAGCAAAACATATTAAATGTATTATTTAATGGTGAAATATAGTCTAGGCAGGTCACACCAACATTTAGATTTTTGTAATGTTCATTTACTTGATTTATTCCTTTTAATTATCAGAAAAGCAGGTAAATACACTATTTAAGGTGCCAGACGCCGTAAGTAACTATGTCCCACGCTTTCAGGAAGATATATTACTGTACTACAATAAAGTTTTTTACTTAAAAGATCTCTTGAGCCATTTATTCTCTGGAATATTCTCTGGAACCTTCCAGTGTCGTCACACCATCAGGTACTGCTGCATGACATCTGGTTGAAACGTCTCTTTACTCCAGTGTCGTGTCTCCCTTCACACTGTAAATCAGATTCCCACACCCAGACCAACTTTAGTAATGATAATGATCCACCAGAGGTCATCACATGTTCACATTCGCAGTTTCCAAACAGTCAGAGACTGATGGACCAAGTCAAGTTCATTTTGTTTGGTGTGAGAAGAAATGTTACCTGTTCACGCAGCTCATGTCATCATATCTATTAGCTTTAGTGTGAAATGTCTGCTGTTAGAATTTACCCCCTCAGTTCCATGTATTTGTTGGACAGACTTTGAAGAAAATGCTGCCTGAGGTCAGCTGGCAGTTAGGAGTTGAGAAACCTCCAGGGGGAAGTGGTCTGACTGTGGTTGAAAAAGGAATTCAGTGTGAAACTCAAATGTCCTGTTTGTTTTCACTTACAGCCTTCAGCATGGAGACCTGCCGGCTGATGATCAACATGCTGGACGTATCCTTCACCTGTCGGCCAATCAGAGAGTCAGTACACTCAGTCTGGTGGGAAACAATCCATTCTCACAAACTGCAGAGGAGGAGACGAGAGATGAATTCTTAAACGTAGTGCTCTGTGTTGTTTCTTCAGTCCATTCAGGGTAGCAACACGACAGAAACTGATTCGAAGTTAAGCTACTAACATAATGTTAGGATTTAAAAGGTGAATGCTCACCTCCATCATGGAGCAGTTTGTGCCAGAGTTCCCATCTCTCTGTGGCGCACCTTCCTTTTCTAAACATAACTGTAATGGAGCTCACCTCTTACAGTGGTGCTACAGGAAACTTAGGGTTTAAAGTGCATCTCGTTCTTTTTCACATGTTTCAAGGCTGTAACATCATTTTTATTGAAAAGCTCCCAAAATAATATGAAAAAGAATAAAACTGAAGATTATTATTGTGAATGTTTTGCGGATTTGGGTCCTTGACGGTCATCTCAGAGGGATTATTCAGGCTCCATGGGCTTTAATGAGTTCAAGGAACTGTGGCAGGCCATCAACGGCTGGAAGACCACCTTCATGAACTACGATCGGGATCGCAGTGGAACGATGGAGGGCCATGAGCTCCAGCAAGCCATCACCGCCTTCGGTACGAACAAAAGCCTCTTTTGAGTTGAACTTGGCCCTCTCTAATCTGACATGAAACTGACAGTATCTGAAGAAAATGTGTAACAGTGACTCGGCAGCCTGTAAATGGACGAACCAGTGATGCAAATTTGACTCTTCTTGCTGGTAATTCCCCTCAGGGAAAAATTTTAATGTGATTTTCTTAATGTTTGTGGTTCCAGGTTATAATCTGAGCCCTCAGGCATTGGGCATCATCATGAAGCGCTACAGCATTAATGGCAGAATTGGTTTTGATGACTTTGTGAGCTGTTGTGTAAAACTCCGTGGCCTGTCAGGTGAGCGAGTTTCCGAAACATTTCAAGTATTGGCCCCATTCAGGTCTTCAGCTCTCACGTTAATCTTCTGGTAAAATCTACTATTTAGGATCATTTTACAGGATCAGAGGTTAAAGCGTTTTCACCGCAGCCTTTGATAATTCAGCCTGAATGACCGGCATTTCTGGTTCTTCCTAGAGATGCTTTACCTGCTGTGACCGTTGATCTTATTTTACTGCAGTTAGCTTTCACTTTACCATACAAACTCAGCTGCTGGATATCTCGTTTTCCAATAAACCTGAAGTACTTTACTGCACAAAATTCCAGCATTACTGGAATCATTTAGCACAGAATGATTCCAGTAATGCTAACATTAGCTAGCACCTTACATTTACCTTGACAATAAAGATGATGCTGATTCTGATTCGTAGAACAGTTCCAAAGGAGAGACACGACCCGTACCGGCAAGGCCATGTTCCAGTACGACGACGTAAGTTTACCTTTTTTAAAGCTTGATCTTAATTCTGATGATCACAGAGGAGATCTTCCTGAAACTGTAGCTAACGTGATACAGTATTAGCAATAAGTCAGATGGATTTATCACTTCAGATAGTTAAGAGTGTTTGAATGATGTTCAGAGCTGGGGTTTATTCTCTTCCTTTCTGATGAAGGGCGATGAGACTAATATCTGATAATGATAAATGTCTCTCTCTCCAGTTCATCCAGGTCTCCATGAGCATGTGAAGAGGAAGGACGAGATGGACGGGGGAAGCATCATCCTTTTAAAATCGTCTGGTAGTCAGCGTGTATTTTAAAGGAGAATCCTCTTATATGTAACACGTGTCACGTTCCATTTGACTAATGCACACCAGCTTTTATATGATAACCACTTATTGTACCCTCCGGCTGGATCAAAGAGCAACCAGCCCACGAAAATAAACGTGTTGATGAAGATGTGTCATCACACAAGATGTTTGCCTCTGTCTGTTTTACTTTGTTTGTATGTATGTAATGCGGAGATGAACGTGCTTGCACTCATAAAACAGTAGTCAGTGGTGACGTGGTAAATATTTTATCTGAGTTGCACCATAAAATTCAGATTGTTTACCCAGACCAAAGGTCTAACGTCATATTAGTCAAAGTTGTCCTGAATCCAACATGTCCTCTGATGAAGGTAAGAAAACATGGTTATTCTCATCTAAAAGGAATAAAATTAAGTTCAATTTATGACTCGAACCTTCTGATCTTTTTGTAAGACATGTTTCCCATGCTCACCTGTCATTTGTGGCTTCAGTGAAACGTTTGAAGCCCAGTAGATGCTCAACTAATGCCTGAGCTCGCATTGAAATAACAGAAGAGTTGACTTTGTTTTGTAAACACAACTATGTAAATGGGACATGACAAAAAAAAACAAACTGAAAAAGAAATTAAAAAGTTGCTTCCGGGTAGGGCGGAGCCTGTCTGCTTCAAGAACAGAACGATTTACCTGTGGGCTGGAGTCGTCAAGGGGGAAGAAATAAATACTCTGCAGGTAAAGTAAGGATGTTAGAGTTTTACATCCGTTCTGTGCGGATTTTACGTTTATTCTCTGGTGCTGCACGGCTTCCGTACAATCCGCTAAAATATGTGCGTAGTTCGACCTCAAGACGGATTGTGATTTGAGAACTTCCTTGTCGACGAACAAAGTAACGAACAAGTTGTTGTTGTTTGTTTTGGACACGTGACTAATCGACATTTTAATGTAAATGATTTGTGATTTGTTTAATGACTTGTGTTTTATGGGAAACAATGACTTCAAATCAGCGGTGTTTCATCAACACTACATGGACAAGGAAACACGTGACGTCAGGGTCAGAAAACAGCTGTTTCGAATTTCACATCGGATTCAGAACCATTTTCACTGTTTTTTTAGTTCTTTATTATTATGATTATTATTATTATTATTTATGTACTTGTATATTTAAAAGGTTTGTAAGATATTTAAGTACACATATCCCATGTATATTTCAAAGGTTTGTAAGATATTTAAGTACACATATCTCATTTACTTTCATTTTCTAAATAAAACTCAATTAAAACTTGTTTTTGGGTAGCCCCGGCAGAAGTGATAGTGGTTTCCTACATTTGCTCCACAAAACCTCCAGCAGTTCTTTCCAACACCATCTTATCTCTTCTCTGTTGGAATGATTTTGCCACCCAAATTCCCTCCAAAAGTGTGGGGGTTTAGTCGTCCAATGTGATTTGCATTTATTTCCCTATTCCTCCTCAGATATTTCCATTCTTCCCTCTCATTTATTTTTAACATGTCGTTTTTGTATCATCTGGCTTATGTATCATCTGGATATTACTTTGTATCCACTCCCTAATTTATAAATTGACATTTACACTGCGTCTCATTTGTAAATATAAAAAATTGTGATTTTCCGAATCCATGCCATTTCTTTTTAAGTGTCTCAGATCTTTTAAAAGTTCTTTTGTGACTACAGTAACAATGCTCTGTGGGTTCTATAAACGATTCATGTTTTAAGTCTCGTGTCAATCTTGTTTGGGGTGTCTTTCCTCTATTTCATTCCACATTGCAGTAAAATGTGGATTACAAAGGCACCCCAAGGGTCTTAATTTGGCTGCATAATAGTAAAATTTGGGAACACCAGCCCCCTTTTTCTTTCGCTAATTGCATTACTTTATATTTTATTGTTGGTTTCTTGTCAATGCAGATACTATATATAGGCAGATCAACTTGTCCTATTCAGTGAACTATCATGAGTCATCCTGAGCAGGAAGAGCGATTCCTCCCCTCCACCATCATGCCGTCTGAGAAATACGACAACCAGAATGAGCAGGAGAGGTGAGATGAACTGTGAGACCACGTAGAAGATGTGGTCCTCTTCAAATCTGACAAATCTGACCACTAATCTTCTGATATCGTCCTCGCTCGACATCGCTGTTATTGTTTAGGATTGATTGGAAAAAAGCAGATCCTCTAGGAACAAGTCATCCGCCCATGAAGAGCGACAGTTCCATTGACGTCCCATTCCATTTCAGATGGCAAAATTCAAATTCAATGTGGGCCATTAGAGCCTTTTGGGGATTAAAACCAATGTAACTTCTCCATGTTTTTGAACAACGAATCCTTATGAAGGTAAAAACAAAAGTTCTTAAAATTTTTTTGGTCATTTTTCAGGACCAAGCAGGAAAGACCACGTTCTCCTAGACATCATGCATCCATCGACGTCCCGGTTTCTTTCAGGCGGCAAGATTCAAATTCAACGTGAGTATTAGAACCTTTGAAGAAAGAAACCCATGTAAGTTCTTTGTGTTTTTGAACAATGGATGAATTATGTAGGTAAACAAAATATTTTTCTTATTTTTTTGGTCATCTTTCAGTACCACACAGGAAAGAACAGATTCTCCTAGACATCACACATCCATCGACGTCCCGATTTCTTTCAAACGGCATGATTCAAATTCATTGTGAGTATTAGAGCTTTTTGAAAATGAAAACCATGTCAGTTCTTCATGTTTTCCAAACAATGGATAATTTATGAAGGTAAAAACAAAATGTTTTTGATTATCTTTCAGGACCAAGCAGGAAAGAACAGAGTCTCCTGGTAGACATCACACATCCATCGACGTCCCGATGGCTTTTAGACGACAAGATTCAAATTTGAGGTAAGTCAGCAGAACCTTTTGAGAGTGAAATCCAAAAAAGTTGGATAACAAAGGAAAATTTAAATAGGAACACAAAATGTTAATTTTTTTTTCTCATTGGAAGTATCGAGTCCGAGAGCAACTGGTCCAGTGATCTCTCTCCACCTTTGAAAAACCAAGAGCCAACGTCAATGTAAGTCGAAAAGAAAAGGACCAACCATCACACCATCCAATCAACCAACCATCCAATCAACCAACCATCACACCATCCAACCAACACACCAACCAACCAACACACCAACCAACCAGGCAACACACTAAGCAACTACCCAGCCAACCAACTAACCAACTACCTAACTCTTGAATCAACCTACCAATCATCCATCCACTAAACACACAAAGCAGCCAACCAATCAACCAACGCACCAACCAACGCACCAACCAACACACCAACAAACACACCAACCAACACACCAACCAACACCAACCATGCAGGCAACACACCAAGCAGCCAGCCCGCCAAACAGTCAACCAACCAACACACCAAAACCACTATTTTATGAATGTAAATAATCCTGCTGACAAACAAACAAAGGGTGAAACATGATATCTTTTGTGTAGATAATCGCTGCTCATACATTCTGAGTGATGTGGTTATCTTGCAGTTTCTTCTTATCATAAATCTAAATCACAGTAATTTAATTTCACTCATTCACATAATTTTCTACCAGTCATTACATGTTTTTGTAGTCCTGAAGCTTTTGCGTATCTTTCTACTTCTACAGTGGTCACCAGCAGACCTCACATGATGTCAGAAGCAGTCTAACAGAACTGGGACCAGTATTTACCGTATGTACTGAGAAACCGCCTTTAAGTAGAACACCAGAAGTAATTTGTTCCTTATACTCGAGTGTATTGATGGGAATGGACTCAGTATTAAGTATGTGATTTTTGTCCTATGAAAGATGGAACTGAAAAAATGTACCAATAAAGTTCAAAGTTTAGAAGATATTCCTTTGTCATAGGTTCTTGAGGAGAACTTGATAGATTTGGTGAAGAATGAGCTCAAGGATTACCAGAGGATTCTGAGTCCTGGTTACCAAGAATACTTAGGGGAGAAATGCGAGGACAGTGAGGTGAATGAAAGTGAGACGGAAGAGCCAAAGAGCAGCAGCAGACACCCACTTCTGAAGATCACTTTGGTGTACTTGAGAAGCATGAAGCAGGAGAAGCTGGCAGATTTGCTGCAGAACAGTAAGAGACTTTTAATGCTTTAGTTAACAGAAAGTTTCATGGAAGATTCAACTCTTAGAAGTCTAAGCATTCTTTGCTGCTGCCGGCTTTCCCATAGACAATGTCAGAAGTTTCTCCAATCGTTGAATCTGCAGAAACATTAGTACTTGCAAGAAAACCATGGCCGCACAATGATTTCCTTCCATCCCACACTGGTCAAAGTTTGCTTCTAAATGTAGCTACACTTATGCTATGTAATCTAATGTCATTTCTTTTGGTACGTAGGAACTGATGCTCCAGTCTGCCATCGTAAATTAAAATCTAATCTGAAGAGGAAGTTCGAGTGCATGTTCGAAGGAATTGCCAAAGGGGGGCACCCAATCCACCTGAATGAGATTTACACAGAGCTCTACATCACAGAGGGGGGTGCCAGTGAAGTCAGTCATGAACATGAAGTCAGACAGATTGAACTCTGGAAAACAGACAGAACAGGAAAAACTATCAGATATGAAGACATCTTTAAAGGCTCTCCTGAGAGAGCACAACCAATTAGAACACTGATGACAAAGGGAGTGGCTGGCATTGGAAATACTGTCTTAACAAAGAAGTTCACCCTGGATTGGGCTGAAGGCAAAGCCAACCAGGACATTCAGTTCATCTTCCCATTCACCTTCAAAGAGCTGAATGTACTGAAACACAGGAAGTACAGCTTGGTTGGACTTATTCATGACTTCTTCAATGAAATCAAAGAAGCAGGACTCTGCCGGTTTGAAGAGTTCCAGGTTTTGTTCATCTTTGATGGTCTAGATGAAAGTCGAATTCCTTTGGACTTCAACAACAGTGAGGTCCTAACGGATGTCACAGCGACTGCCTCGATAAATGTGCTGCTGACAAACCTCTTCAGAAGGAACCTGCTTCCCTCTGCTCGTCTGTGGATAACCACACGTCCTGCAGCAGCAAATCAGATCCCTCCTGAGTATGTCGACATGGTGGCAGAGGTCAGAGGCTTCACTGACCCACAGAAGGAGGAGTACTTCAGGAAGAGATTTGGAGACAAGGACCAGGCCAACAGAATCATCTCCCATTTCAAGACATCCCAAAGCCTCCATGTCATGTGCCACATCCCAATCTTCTGCTGGATCATGGCAACAGTTCTGGAGACAACAAACGAGAGTGGAGAGCTGCCCACAACCTTGACCGAGATGTACATCCACTTCCTAGTGGTCCAGTCCAAATTGAAGAACATCAAATATGATGGCGGGGCTGTGACAGATCCCCACTGGAACCCAGAGAGCAGGATGATAATTGCATCTCTAGGAAGACTGGCTTTTGAACAGCTGCAGAAAGACAAACTGATCTTCTATGAATCAGACCTGAAAGAGTGTGGCATTGATGTCAAAGCAGCCTTGGTGTACTCAGGAGTGTTTACCCAGATCTTTAAAGAGGCGAGAGGACTTTACCAGGAAAAGGTTTTCTGCTTTATTCATCTGAGTGTTCAGGAGTTCCTGGCTGCTCTTCATGTCCATATGACATTCTTTAACCTCGGTGTCAACCTTCTTTCAAAAGGAAAACCAGGATCTCGGTCTAGCATCTTGGCTCCTAAAGAAACACCCAAAGCCTTCTACCGGAGCGCAGTGGACGTAGCCTTAAAGAGTCCAAACGGACACCTGGATTTGTTTCTCCGCTTTCTCATTGGTCTTTCACTGCCAGCCAATCAGACTCTTTTGAAAGGCCTGGTGATACAGATGAGGAGCAACTCAGTAACCGATGATGGAAAAATCAAGTACATCAAGAAAAAGTTAAATGAGAGTCTGTCTCCAGAGAGAAGCATCAATCTGTTTCACTGTCTGAATGAGCTGAGGGACTGTTCCCTCATGGAGGAGATCCAACAGTACCTGCATTCAGGACGTATTCAGGCATGTAAACTGTCTCCTGCTCAGTGGTCAGCTCTGGTCTTCATCTTACTGTCATCAGAAAAAGATCTGGACGTGTTCGACCTCAGGAAATACTCTGACTCAGAGGAAGCTCTTCTGACAATGCTACCAGTCGTCAAAGTGTCAGCAATAGCTCAGTATGTTCACAATAACAAAATCATTGATATTTCAATAAATTGTTACAGTTTACTTCATGTTGTTCATGATTCTTTAGGCTTAGTGGCTGTAATCTGTCAAAGAAAAGCTGTGGGGCTCTAGCCAGAGTTCTCAGCTCCCAGTCCTGCAGGCTGAAAGAGCTGGACCTGAGTGACAATAACCTGAAGGATTCAGGACTGGAGCTGCTCTGTTCTGGACTGAAGAGTCCCCACTGTACCCTGGAGGTTCTCAGGTCAGGTTTTGTCTCCAGTATGTCCACATCAAAATTACTCTCTTGGTTTGGTATGAAAAGATTGACTCAAGTTTGTTATCCAATCATTGGGTAGATCTGTAAATTATTTCTCAACTTGTACCCCTCCTAGGAGTTGTACCCTGTGCAGATTTGCAAATTGATGATTTTGTCTAACATTAATAGGCTTGACTGGAGAATAGCTTTGCTGTATTGTGTCTTTAGGCTGTCAGGCTGTCACATCAAAAGCAAAGGCTGTACTGTCCTGGCCAACGCTCTGAGGTCCAACCCCTCCCATCTGAGAGAGCTGGATCTGAGCTACAACCATCTAGGAGACTCGGGGGTGAAGTTGCTTTCTGATGGACAGAAGAATCCAAACTGGAGATTGGAAAAGCTCAAGTATGAACTAAGCAAATAAATTATAACCTTGTCTAGTTGTCTATTTTTATCTGTGTAGAACAATATGGAAAGCCTTCTTCTTTTCTTTGATTGGTTGGTGGTTTCATTGGTTGGTGCCTTGTGACAAAAGAATGATGCTATCTGTTTCAGTCAACCAGTGTCTCATGTTCTGCGTGCTTCAAATATTTTGTGCTGATCTCATTGTTTTTGCAGGATTGAACATGATGGATTGAATCAATGAAGCCTGGTGTTAGTACATGTAAATGTAAGTATAGTCCAGTAGTACAAACATTTTCATGGAGCAGGGGTGGCAAACCCTGTGTCATAGCGAGGTTATTGACTCTGATTGATTCCTCCAACCTTTACTCTAAGATCACACAGCTGTTGCGTGACAAAAACCTGCCTCTGTTTGTTTACACTAAACTAAAAATGGAGGCACAATATTGCTCTGGTATTTGGAGATAAAGAACCGGTATTCTCTAAACAGAAGAGGTGCGTTTTGGTCACATACTGACTGTCCTGAAAGGCATTCAGGAAACCATGACCCGAAACCACAAACAAAATGAACTTTAATGATAGGGACTCACCAAAAAAATGTAAATAAAATGTGCAAAAATAACTTAATATTAATCAATAGAAAAGAAGGATAATAAATACAAGTCCCAGTCCTGGTATTTTGGTAGTAGCTTCATCAGCAGCTGAACCGGACAAGGCAGAGTTTCTCAAAGTTTCTGCCTGTTCAAGTTTTTCTTTACCTCCGTTGTCTCCGTTATTTGCTTGTGTTGGAAATGTTGGGTCTATAAAAGCATGTCTTTCCTGCCTTGAGATAACTTTTCGTTATGGGCTGTTGCTATAAAAATAAGACTGGATTGAATTAAATCAATCAGTAATTATATATCAGGTAAACATTACCGCTTTCTTTGGTCTTGTCTTCATCAGACGCTCGTCATCTCACACTGGACTCAAAATCAGCAGCCACCTCATATTGGGGAAGACCAAGCAGCTGTATCCCGATCGTCCAGATCAGTTTGATGAGCTGAAGCAGGTGATGTGCACCGATGGTTTGACTGGTCGCTGTTACTGGGAGGTGGAGTGGAAAGGTGGTGTTCGTCTAGTAGCAGCCGCCTACAGAGGAATCCAGAGAGGAGCAGCATGGGACGACTGCTGTCTCGGAAGTACAGATCAGTCCTGGAGTCTGAGCTGCCCCGAGTTAGGGTGCTCAGGTTGACATGGTAACAGAAGAGTAGCCATCCATATCCCCCTCATGAACAGAGTGAGGGTGTACCTGGACACGTCAGGTGGCGCGCTGTCCCACTTCAATCTGGCCAATGACAATCTGACCCACCTCATCACTTAACACGGCTCGCTCACCGAGCCCGTCCACCCGGCATTTGGGATCAGAACGGATTTGATAAACTCAGTGTCTTTGTGTCCATTTTAATAAAGTCTCTCCCCCTCGAAAAAAAAAAAAAGTCTGTCCGGCAGACCAGGCAGCACTATATTGGACTGTCAGGTTACACTTGGTTGAATTATTAATATTCTGATGAAATCAGATTCCATTTTGAAACCTTTGCAAAATGGAATCTGATTTTTCTGTTTCGTTTTTCTATGTATCGTTGTTAGAAATAGTCAAACTTTATTGACTGTGTATCGAATTTTGTTATTGCGTGTAGCATATTATTAGTTTTCTAGTATTGCATAGAGGCAGCAGTCTGATGTCTCTTTGGGCATTATCCCTAACATGCTGCATAATTGTTGGGTTGATGAGTAGCAAGACTACAGGTAGAGAGAACTATGGGTAGAGCTACACATAGAGGTTCTGGTGGAGCAGAAAGTAGAGCTTCGCGCAGATCTATAGAGATAGAGATACAAATAGAGCTCTGAGGAAAGTTCCAGGTAGAGCTATGTGTAGAGAAATGGATAGTGATACGGATAGAGGTATGAGTAGAGCTGCAAGTAGAGCTACTGGTAGAGCTACAGGTCTATTCACTGTGTTGAGTTAAGGCTGATTAATATTTCATGTTGGTTCTCAAACATCGTTCTTTCACATAACAGTCACTAACTTTCCTATTTAATTTGCTGAGCCTGCAAATCATTTCTTTTTATGTATGAAAGCCTTAGTCTTTATGTTCAGTCTGCAGAAACCAGATGATATCATATTTGCCAGCAAAGATTAAAGTTTTTTTTTTTTAATGAAAAAAACATTTGTGGAGCTTTTTTAAATTTTGCTGTGCTGTTTCTTTAAAAAGAAGGTTTGATTAAACTTTTCGGTATTGTGCAATAAAAATAAATCACAACAAACTGGTTGGTTGTTTTTATTTGAATACAACATCTCATATCCATTTAATCACCAGAGATGAGGAAACATGCAGAGAGAGTTACCAGTAGTTTATACTCAGTGTTTAAAGCTCTTTAAATGTTTCAATACTTTTAAAAGAAGCTGATGACATGATGTTATGACCATAGATGTTCGATCCCAGAAGAAGCTTCAAAGGGTCTTCTCCTCTGGTCCAATCAGATCGGCTCCTGTATCATCCTCAGATTAAAGCTGCTTTCATGAACTGAAAAGAGAAACTAGTGTAATAAGAAGATGAACCCTGAACCCTCACTGCAGACAGATTGTACATCACTAGTTAAACATTTAATTCTTTTTTTTTTTTTTTTTTGCTTTCCAACACCTGACACCTGACTTTGTTATCACCAGTGCATTTCATTCCATTCCAACAATATAAATAACACATTGAAAGTCACCTGTTTGAAGGAGAAGCTTGCAACTTGGCAGTCACACGGCAAACTGAGCAGACGAGCGTGGAACCGGTCTGAGATGGGACAAAAAGTGTAATGGATAATAATAGCAGACAATCATCTTTTAATAATCCTTGTCTCGGGGAGGTTGTTGTTCGACAACTTTAACGTTTCTGTAATGATGGTGTTGAACACATCTTTAGTAAAGACACTGGCTGCCCATCTATTGGTGGCCACCCATTTTTCAGCAGGGCTGTGAATCAGTGCTAGCAGTTAATGCTCTCAGCTACGTGAATAATGTAGTTTCCACTTTTACCATTGAGGATCTGTAGTTTGGTCAGGACCGCCACAAACCCGTCGTAGTCGATGCTGCCTTGGGAGTACATTTCGTTCCACAGAGTTCTGAAGGTTCTGTCGTCTAAATCCAATTCTGGATGAGGGAAATGATAACAGGTGAAAGGAAAGCCATGAATAAAACCAGAACAAGCAGATTATCTCTATTGTTCCTGTGCTGTGAAGATAGAAGAACATTACTCCGATCTGAAAGAATCTTTTTCAGCTGGACTCGAGTGATGGAGGGGGGGCTCCTCCTCTCACTGTTTTCCAAGTACTCCCTCCTGGCTACAGCCACATAGTGCTCCAGTTTGAAGACCTCTACCGCATCCAGATCTTCAGACTCATCTGCCTGCAAGTTCTGGTTAAAGGTCATCACTTGTAACATCTGATTGCCCCCTAGTGCATCCGGTGCATCCATAGGAGTCATATCCGAGGTAGGAATAACAGGACCAGTAAAGGATACGTCCATTAGCGTCAACAGTAGACGCGCTGTTTTGAGACTCAGGGCTGAGTGAGAAGATCAGAATGAATTATTTATGGAGTAGATTCAAATGATAAAACACTTTTAATGTTAACGGAAGATAAACTGACATTTGCCACGAACAGAGTAGCCACCAGTGTCCAACTTCGTGAGAATGGCTTCAGCATTCAGCATCTGTTCAGAATAAAGATGGCAAAATCTCCAACTTGACAGCATTCATTCATTCATCTGTTTATGGGTGGTTTATGTCAAGTAAACCAAGCCCAGCTGTTTGTCTTCTGTAATACAATACTGCGATAAGTTTTTCACTTTTCAATAATTACTCAACCAATTTCCACATATTTTCTGTACCACTGGGGCTTGGCTCAGGTAGATCTACCCTGGGATAAGACCCCACCATCAGGAGGATGCTACCACACTGCTGTGAAGCTCCAGAAATGTCTACAGGGCTAAGTAATTTCACTTAAACTTCCATCTTGATCAATAACCTGCAAGAATGCAATATCTCAAATAGCAGAAGAAGATTTTAGAGTACAGATTATACGAAATGTATGAAATACCTCAGGTCTGCTGCCTTCCTGTGAAAGAATAGAAACAGGAAGATGTGAGAAAACTCTCTGATCACGTCCTTTAGGAAATTCCCTTTTCATCCATGGGGTGTCCTTTACTTACTGATACACACATGTCCACTGGGAAGGAATCACACTGCAGCTCACTTGGCCAGGAGACTCCAAAACCGGTCATCAGAGCCTCACAGCCCCGCTTAGCTCTCTCACAAAAGGACCTGCAGGGCCGCTGCACTTCCCCTGCCTCGCACTTAGGGGCATACACCATGCACACGAAAAGCCGAATGTCCACTGAGCACACCGTTTTCACAATGGAGTTGAAAAAGGACATTTTCATGACTGCCTCTCTTTGACTGGTGTGTCCCAGAAGATTTGGAACGATGGTCTGGTTGTAGTTCAGGTCCTGACACATCGGTACAGTGATCGGCTCGCAAATCCCCCCACTGCTGCTCACGCCATACTGGAACAAGACCGGAGAGGACACTGTCAACCCCGTGTAACAGTCCAGGTTCACACAGTGAAACAGTCCAGGTTCACACAGTGAAACACTGCAGGTTCACAGAGTGAAACATTGCAGGTTCATGCAGTGATACTTCATTAGTTCAGGTGATCAATGATGAAATCTCTTTAAAGCCAACATGCCATTGGCACAGGGATGTACTGTATGTACAGTACGTACAGCTTTAAAAAAGTGACTGTTGGTTCTGGTGTCAATTGGAAACTACAAGCAGCACTGAAATGACACTTTAATGTTAGTATTTTTTAGCAGAGCCATTTTCAGTCACTAGATGTGAGGGAGATAACAGAATATACTGGTTGAATTGTTGCAACACTCTGCAAATGTACAGTTATTGAAATTAAAATACTCAAAGAGCAGACTTACGTGTTGGCAGGACTCTGTGGTAAACGCTTCACACCTGAGGGACTCTGGCCACTGGAAGCCAAACCTATTCAAAACCGGTTCACAGCCGGACCGGGCCTGTTCACACAGCGTCCTGCAGGGAGGTCGAGGCTTTCCGGACACACACTCAGGGGTGTAGACAGAGCACAGTAACAGCTTCATATGAGGGTAGCAGCCCACCTGTATGAGAGGTGTGAAGGTGTTCAGCACCAGACCTGCATCTTCCTGACGTTCATGGCCTATCATGTTGGGCATGATGGTATCACTGTAAGGCAGGTCTTTACAAAGAGGGACGGTGATTGGTTGACATGCTGCAGGGGCTGTTGGTGCAAAAAGGTCTTGACCCTGGAAGAGCGTAAATCAGTCAGTTGACAAACAGCATAAATGTCTGAAATGACACGTTAATATTAGTATTTTTTGGCAGAGCCATTTTCAGTCACTAGATGTGAGGGAGATAATGGAATATACTGGTTGAATCGTTGCAACACTCTGAAATGATTGAAATTAAATTATTCAAAGAGCAGATTCACCTGTTGGCAGGACTCCGTTGTAAACGCATCACACCTGAGGGATTCTGGCCACTGAAAGCCAAACCTGTTCATGAGTGATTCACAGCCGGACCGGGCCTGTTCACACAGCGTCTTGCAGGGAGGTCGAGGCTTTCCGGACACACACTCAGGAGTGTAGACGGAGCACAAGAAGGGCTTCAATTGTGGGGAGCAGCCCACCTTAATAAGAGGGAAAAACTGATGCACCTCCAGACCTGCATCATCCTGATTTCTATGACCGAGAATGTTGGGCATGACGGTGTCACTGTAAGGCAGATCTTTGCAGAGAGGGATGGTGATTGGCTGACAAGTCACGGCAGGCGTTGTAGGTTCAGGGTTGGCTCTACCCTGTAGGAACAAGGCACAAGTCAGAGGTCTGCTTGAACAATATGCTGTACTATGTGCACCGTTGCCTTTGTCTTTTCTTGAGGGAATTGTCTTTGTCCCAGCAGACACCGACCTGGGTTTTATTGAGTCCACATATCCACTCCAGGAAGTCTACAACCACAATGACCCCTGTCCTTTAATGGCAGAGTGAGATTATGTGACTTTAAAGGTGTTTCAGGTGGAGGTAAAACCAAATGCAGATGGAAATAGAGGAGGATTTACTGACAATAAAACATTAAAACCTTAATCAAAAGGTTTAGGTAACAAAGTATGATGAAAGACAAAATCAGTGGCATAACTTGCATGTCAAGACTGCTTCTTGTCCAAAAAACGAGAGGCATGGCAAAGTCAGGATGAAATGACCAAAGCAAAACTGTTTTTACATCATGTCCTACTAACCAGCACACAGTTGGACTCTGGCAAAGCTTCACATCGGAGTCTTGTTGGCCAGTACAACCGCTTGGTTCTCAGGATCGACTCACAGTCAGTCTTGACCTTTTCACAGAGCCCTCGGCACGGCTTGACCCGAACGCTGTCATCTGGATTACATTCAGGCACCACGACGCGACACATGAGCGTGGCGATGTTTGGTGAGCAGGCAGTCTCCACCATCTGACCAATCTGCTGTAGGTTGTAGCCTGTAACGCCACTGGGATGGGGGGAAGTAGTGTATCCTAAACCCTGACAAAAGCTGGCTTTCAACGGCTTGCAGCTTTCCCTTTCTTCTCCCCAGCCGTGAGTCTGCTGAGAGGACAGCAACAAACCCAAAATCACCAACACCAAAGTCTTCATGGCTCCTGGTAACAGTTTAAACCCTCCTGTTCTGATTGAGAAAATGTTTTGAGATCAGTGAGTCTCTGCTCTGCTCAGGAGGTGGAGTAAAAGTCCACGAATGAAGTTTCTACAAACAGGACGCTGATTTAGGATCACCGGTCAGGTCACAAATCAACAAAATGCTCGACACTGAAAGAGAAGCCAACTGGTCCCAGAGCAGCAGCTCAATGCTTTGAGTAACAAACATCTGGTTGTGATTGTTTTCTGAGTGTGTGTGTGAGGGAAATAAAACCATAAAACCACAGAATCTGTGAATGCACCGTCACAACAAACCTGAAATCCTTTCTACTAATGTAAAGGAACAATGGGATGTGCTCTTTCTTACTTACAGAAGCCCGGTTATTTCTCTGCAACAACACTTTTAATGAATGCTGTCAATCAGTGCCAGCAGTGGGGGGAAGTAAACCAGATGGATGCAGATGGAGGTGTTTACATGTACTGTTCTGTTTCTCATTGTCTTATGAATGTTTCTGTGAGGTCTTGAATGACCTCCAGTGTACCTCCAAGCAACCCTCCTTCCATCCAACACACTGAAACCCTCAGTGAAACTCCTAAAATCAATCATGTGAATCTATGGCTGTGTTTGCGGTCCTGTCTGTTGGTGGATAGCGGCTGAATCAAGTCCAACCTTACACATCCAGCAGATACAAAACGTGACACCGATTAAATAAGATGCAAAGCTTCGGCATGAAAAGCATCCGTTTTATTTATTGCTTTGGAGTGGCAGGTACGGAAAACACTTAACATGTCTGGTTCTCACTTCTTTATTAAAAACACATGAAATAAGCTTAAAAAACAACCAAAACCGAACCCTGCCTGTGTTTACAGAACTCAAACAACACCGAGAAGAAGCAAAGGCATCAGAATCTTTTGCATGAGAGCAAGAAACCAGCGGATCCAGATTCCAAGGATTCCAACCAGAACTGTTTGTCACTGATTTTTCAGTGTCACAGTGAAGCCGAAAATCCTTCTGGGCAGAAATTAGTAATAATAGTTCTACTTTTAAAGATGTAATTCACACAACAATGCAAATCCCATGATCGTCTACTGACCCCATGCTGATGGAAAGTCAGGTGACGTTTCTCATCCATACAGCAAAACAGGAAGACTTGTCTAATTCAAGTCATCAGCATGGAGGAGATAATGACTGAACCTTACTTCTTGTTTTTTAAAAACATATATTTGAAGACTATAATATGACAAAAATCTTCTATCCATAAAAAATAACAAAAACATGATGTATCCTGTTTTCCTTAAACTCAATAAATAAATACGGTTATAAATCTATTTCTTGACACCATTTAAAAAAAAACTGTCATAAATAAGATAAAAAGTAGCTCCTCGTGTCTGATAATCTTCCTAATTTTACTTATTGTTGTGCATATTCTAAAATGCTAAAGTAAACAGACGACATCAGCATTCTATGTATATTTCTATGTACAGCCCCAAAAAAAATTTGTTTAAAAGAAAGCAAAATGTTGTCCATTTTGTCCCTCCTACCCAGGATCCTTCAGAGCCACCAGCACAATGTTTCTTGGAGAAAAGTTTGGGTTGAAGAGAGCAACCAGCTGACTGTCCACACCTGGGGAAACATAACAGCTTGAGTACATAAAGCAGGAAATCCTTCACTGACGTTCGTGTCCAGAGTCTCACCGTTCTCCTGCAGGTAGATCATCCTGTCCAGCAGCACCAGTGTCTCCACCACAGGAGCCAGCAGCAGGGTCAAGCTGAAGTACGCCACCACCCTGACCTGCTGCCTCAACATGGCCTCCACCCGCTCTGAATCCAAAGGCAAGCCTGGAGGCAGGCCGACTCGGGCCAGACCCAGACGGGCGTACCTGTGGGTGTACACGAGGAGGACATTACTCACGTTCTATGTGGGAGCTTCCTGTCCCTGGACACTTTCTCTAGCTCTTCTGGGGATGCAACAAGGTGTCTCCAAGACAGCATAAAGATATAAATCCTCCAGTCCACTCCAAGTTCTACTCTCAGTAGGACATGCACAGAATACCTAACCAGGGAGGCGTAGGGGACACATCCTTGTCAAATGCCCCAACCAGCTCAGCTGACTCCTGTCTAGGTGGAGGAGCAGTGCCTCCACTGAGCTCCTCCTGAATGACTGAACTCCTTACACATTCTCATTAACTTATTAGTCCCTGCCTGCGAAGATCTTTTTTAACCACCCCAGTCCCTTTGATGTACAAGTTTACATCCCAGTGCCCCATCTGTGTTTGTGTGATTGAAGACATCCTCAAAGTCCTCCTTCCACCACCAGAGTACGTCCCCACCAGTACTCAGTACCGATGCTGCAGTAAGTCAGATTTGTACCCAATTGAGATTGGACTCAGGTTCAGTTCATAACTTTTATGGGCAGAACAGTGGCAGAGACTGTCGGGTTTGGTGGCGATTCTATCTCTGCTTTTTGCAGATGATGTGGTCTTATTTATAGATAGTGTTTGGGCTTCCCTACTCAAATTGCTGCCCCTGAAACCCAGGTCTGGGTAAGAGGCTAAAACGTCCAGCTAAAGAGGTTAAAAGTAGTAACGTTTTACAATGGTGACAGCTTAGTTTGACGACTCCCCATCGCCACTAATGAGTTATTAACCAGAAAAAGAAAACTGAGCAGAAGCAGAAGACCTCAATGAGTCATGGAGTATCCAATAACTAAAGCTGAATTCTTTACAGAGGTGAAGTAGGTTCATGCTTCCTTATGAGTAAGGAAACATTCCAGTTGTGCAGAGTTGCTCCTCCTAATGATGAATCCTCCTTTTCTCTTAATCACAGCTCATTCCAGTCTGTCTCCTCCCTCCTTGGTCTTTCTCAGGTACAGTATGAAGATGGGCGTATCCAACATGTTGGTTCAGTTTGTCGTTTTAGGTATGAGGAAGAGAGAGTTCAACAGATTTTGCCACTGAGAGGTGAAATGGCTCAGAAAGAGGCACAGTTGCATCGGGACGTTCCACTTTGTTCCATCTGTCTGAATGTCCTGCAGGATCCGATAACTCTTTCCTGTGGACACATCTACTGCAATACCTGCATTAAAGCCTACTGGGTTAAAAGGAAGGAGAAGAAAACGTTTAGCTGCCCTCAGTGCAAGAGGTTCAAATGGCCACTGAAGAAAAACATAAAGCCAGAAGTTTTACAAAAGAAGATTCTCAAACCTGTCCCTACTGGTCGCTGGTATGCTGGACCTGAAGATGTGGCCTGTGACGTCTGCACTGGGACGAAGCTGAAAGCCACCAAGTCCTGTCTGGTTTGTCTGGTCTCTTACTGTGAGGAACACCTCCAGCCTCATTATGAAGGAGCTTCTTTTAAGAAACATAAGCTGGTGGAGCCCTCTAAGACACTCCAAGAGAACATCTGCTATCAGCACGATGAGGTGATGAAGCTGTTCTGTCGTACCGATCAGCAGTGTATCTGTTACCTCTGCTTCATGGACGAACATGAAAACCACGACACAGTGTCAGCTGCAGCAGAGAGGGCCGCGAGGCAGAAAGAGCTGGAGGTGAGTCAACAAAACATCCAGCAGAGAATCCAGGACACAAACAAAGATGTTAAGGGGCTCCAACAGCAGGTGGAGGCGATCAATCGCTCTGCTGATGAAGCAGTGGAGTACAGTCAGAAGATCTTCACCGAGCTGATCGCCCTCATGGTGGAAAGACAAAATGACGTAAAGCAGCAGGTCAAATCCCAGCAGCAAAAGGAAGTGACTCGAGTCAAAGAGCTTCAGCAGAAGAAGGAACAGGAGATCAGGGAGCTGGTGAAGATCGATGCTGAGGTGGAGCAGCTCTCACTCATAGAAGATCACATCCAATTTCTAGAAAACTGCCCCTACCTGTCAGCATTCAGTGAACCGACACGCTCATCCAGCACCAGCATCCATCCTCTGAGATACTTCGCTGATGTGGCAATGGTTATGTCAAAGCTTGGAAATCAAGTACAGGATGTCCTGACTGAGGGATGGACAAACATCTCACAGACTCTACCTGCAGGTTTACTGTCGCAACCAGAACCCAAGACCAGAGCTGGGTTCTACAGATATTCATGTGAGATCACGCTGGATCCAAACACGGCAAACTCACAGCTGTTGTTATCGAACGGGAACAGAAAAGTAACGACAATGAGAAAACCTCTGGGATATTCTAGTCACCCAGACAAACTCAATTCTTGTGGTCAGGTCCTGAGTAAAGAGAGCCTGACAGGTCGTTGTTACTGGGAGGTGGAGTGGGGCAATGGAGAAGGTGGCGTAGCAGTTGCATACAAGACTATCACCAGAGACGGGGCACAACAAGAAAGTTTATTTGGACAAAATGACCAGTCTTGGATGTTAGACTGTAAATCCAACAAATACCAGTTCTGCCACGAGAAAAACACCACGCCCATCACAGGACCGTGGTCGTCCAGGGTGGGAGTGTACCTAGACCACACTGCTGGCATTCTGGCCTTCTACAGCATCTCTAAAACCATGAATCTGCTCCTCACGGTCCAGACCACCTTCACTCAGCCTCTCTATGCTGGCCTCTCTTTGTCTCATGCGACCACTGCTGAGTTGTATGACCTCAGAAGAAGTCGATTAACCGACGTCACTGTGTGAACAAACGTGAGCGTTTTCCTGTGTTTTTCAGTTTTACTCATCTATCCAACCTAAAGACATTCTTATATCTAATTATTGTGCTTTTTATAAAAAATTTTTAATGATTGTAACAACTCATTAAATTGTTCATTGGTTGTTATTTCTTTCTGTTTCATCATCGGTCACTTTACGATCACTGTGAATAGCATCTGATTTGTTTATGAAGTGATCTATAAATAAAGTTTGACTCATTGATGACGTCTCGATTGTCAGTCTGTAGAGGTTGAATTGGTCTCTCCAGGTCAGGGACGAAGTGCTCCCCAAAGAAGAGGAGGTCAAGTATCTTGGGGGCCTTGTTCACGCAGACATGTGAGGTCTGTACCCATCTGGTGTGGAAGGAGCTTAACCACAAGATAAAGTCTTTGTTCCAGCCTCCAACCAAAAGAAGATTATGAACACAAAGAGGCTGAAATGGGCTTCCTCCATGGGGAGTTGAGGTTCAACCTCAGAGGTAGGATGAGGAGTTCAGTCTCTGAGAGTGGAGATAACAGGGGAGGTCTTCAGGACGTGTCCCACCGGGTGGGGCCCCTGGTGAGGTTTGCAGGGCATGCTGACTCAATGTACCCCCAGAAGAGCTGGAGGAGGGAGGTTTGGGGTTCTGTGCAAAGGTAAAGGTGAGTTCACTGGTCCGCTGTCGCTCTGGCAATACCACATACTACCGCCTTGACATGCAACCTTCAACCACCCAAAACAGAAATACTGCACGAATCATGAATTCCAAACTTTCTGCATAACCTCTCAAAGAGCTTTACAACACACACGCACACACACATACAGGCGCACACTTCTAACAACACCTTCATGTTGTCACCTCAGATCTGTTGAATCTGACAGCTAGCATGAACGCCTGGAGGCAGCAGAGGTCACTCACTCGGTAAACGGTAGGAAGTGGGCTTTCTTTATGGTCTGGACTCCCGCCCGGCGCAGATCTGGCCTTGTATCCCTGATGACGGTCTCCAGCATCGCTCGGTAACAGTGTATCCTCAGCAGCTCGTTCTCCTCCCGGAGCCTCCGTACGTAGTGCTCTACAGCATGACACGCTCCTTCCCGTGCCTTATAGGATAACTGATGTCCTGGCAACCCCTGCACCCAGGAGCTCATGGGGTAGCCAAACTGTGAGGGAAGTGACTCCTGACCTGGTGCTGGTGGGGAGGGACATTCTATCAGTCCTGGAGGGGTGGGATTTTCTTTGGTTGTGATCTTCATGTAGCAGCACGCCACAGAGGTGATGCCGCGTACATGTGGGCAGTTGACAAAGTGTCGGAGAAGCGTTGTGCTGAGGTCACCGCAGGCGTGGAGGCCGGTCAGGATGAAGTCTGGATAGCCTGGCTGGCTGTATTCCTCAGGATGGACGCCTTCGACATGCGAGTATTCACATGAATTCTTCTCAGACTCATTCTTGCTCACCTGGAGTTGTGATGTCACATCAGGTGGATGAGCATCAGAGTCTGAAGAAGTCTGGACCAGATGCTTCGAGCCCCGAAGTCTCTTTTTGCTGGGTCCAGATGCAGTTAAGTGAGCTATGCCGACAGAATCAGTAGTCTTCAGCTGCTTGATGAAAGCCTCCCATGATGCCTTGGGGTTTACCCAACCGGTCATGTGATGGGGAGTGGACTTTGAAGCCGGGAGCAGAGAAGAGGGACACTTCTGGGAATTTAAAGGAAGTTATGATTACGTTTTACAAAAGTCTTGGACATAAAGAAGAAAAAGTTTTCAATCATGGGTGGGTTGTCATAGTAACTGAGTGAAAACTGTATATAAAAATAAATAAGCTGCAGAACAACCTTTTTCTGTTGCTCCTTTTCTAAGGTCCACACTAACTGCCTGTCAAATCTGGACGCCATAGCAACCAGGGCGGAGTCAGCTTCGACTGCGGTAACAGACAGTCCGAGCCCAAAGGACAGGAAACGCGTCAGATGGCCCTGTTCGGAGCAGAGCGGTGGAAAAATGTTTACTGATTAGCAGGTTAAAGGAACAAATTACAATGGAGGTACAGTGCACCCCCATGCATCAACACTCACAACTTCATCTCATCATGGATACAGATAGAAGGTGGTTTAATATCAGTATGGGGAGGGTCCATAAATGTTTAAATTACCGTAAATAATAAGATAAATAATTTGTCACTACATCGCGGAACTTGTTATTCGCGTGTGGTTCCTGGAACACATTAACCACCAGTAATGAGGGCGCACTGTATTATCTTTTCAACTACATCTTTACACAAAAATCTCTGGAGCTTTACAGGAAAACTGCTCGGCAGATGTAACCTAAAGCTTTTACCTTCGAGGCTATAAGTTTTTATTTTTGGTGAACATTTCTTTTAATCATATTTTAACCGTGTTTCATCTGGCATACCTGTCCAGAACCCACATCCACCACTCTGCTGCAGTCAGTCTGGTCACAGAGCTGTTTTACCAACTGAGATTTGGAAAAAGAAGCAAAATAAAAACATTTGTTTCCAGGACAACATGAACTTTAAATTTTTATAAACTTATGACAGAAGAGCGTAAATCCGGTACCGTGCCCAGCTCACGGATCTCATGCTGCTTCTTGGGTTTGACGTGTTTCCTGAAAATGTGTCCCAGCAGGGAACTCTGACTGTGGTTTTCCAGAAACTCAGCAGGCATCAGTGATCCGGCTACACCACCTCTCTCCCGGCTGCGCTCTCTGGGAAACGTCAGAGCATGAGCTGTGGCACGGAACGCCAAGAGGGACAGAGGCCACATGGACGGGTATCTGGAAGGACAAAGATATGAAAAACTATAAATCATTTACATTTAGAGAAAAAAATGCGGCCACTACATCCCCTACATCTCTAACAATGTTAATATCAAACACTGGATCTGTGTTTTTTTCCTCAATGAGACCTGAAATCTCTAAAATAAGGACAAACTGATAAAAAATGTTCACAAACTAATATCTGATTTTGAGAGAAGTAAATTATTTGGAGCAGGTTTCATTTTCTTTCAAGATACTATCACTAAATACTAAAGTCAAGAAGAAAAAGGAACCCATTCTAATTTTTATTTTGAGACACTAAAACACTTTTATTATCAAGCTAATTATTATTATAAAGACTAAGTTGTTCTTTTATCAGTTTTAATGACTTACAGGATGTCTTTCCTGTTATATTGGGGGCAGAGTATTTCCTGACATACCCTACTTTAGCAATGAATTTTATTACATCCTGCTTCAAAGCGGTGATGTATTGTACTGTAATTGTCAGTGTTGGTGTCTTCGTCCGTCCATTAGTTTATCCACCAAATATCTTCGCAACTGTTGCAGATAGAAAGATGAAACAAAAAGCAGATTATAGCACTCAGGCGGCAAAGGGGATGAAAATGAGATGATGACCTTGACCTTGAGAAAACTAGGTTAAGGTCAAATTTCAACCTTTGTACACTCAGGAACCGGATAAGATAGAAGGACGAGGGAGAAGGCCAGTGTGAGTTAAGAAAGTAGGTTAGAGCACTTGATCTTTGACCTGTGCAAGTAGGTCAGGGTAAGATTGTTTGTTTGTTCTTTCATTTTCTTTTATCACTCCTTTGTTCTTTGCATTAAATGATGTGATGGCCCTGACTTCAGCCCATTGTACCTCCTGTCTCCATGCTTAGCATCCAGCAGTAAGTCTGCAATCTGTGGATACGTCAGGTCCTGCAACACAGGTTGCCAGGAGGGGGGTAACGTCTGCCAGAGGTCTTCAGTGAAGAACTCCTGTGGTGAAATAACAAGACAGTTTTTGCAGAATCCAAAAGGAAAATGATGAATACGAATCCAGCTCTCAAACTCTGAATGAACTTCAATAGTTTTAACACTGACAGCTGGAGAATCCTTTCCAGACAACGACTCTCAACTCCAGAATAATCTCCAGTCAACAAATCCTTCAGGTGATCTGATCTGAAATCTGATCTGATGTCAAGCAGATCAACAAAATCTTTTTTTTAAAATTACATTTAAAACATTTTATTACATTTCTCACCTCACCTCAGCAAAACGGCTTCCGTAGCGTGAAACCTGTGTCACTAGAGCAGCGTAAATTCTAACAAAGTTCAAAAACCACAATCATTAGTGAAATGTAAACGCCCATTTTCACACGTACAATTACAGAGGAGTCTGAGAGGTGTCTGTACTGAGACAGGAACCTGGTGAGTGTTTTCGCGAACTCTCTCTGTTCTCCTGCTGAGAGGTTTGATGTCAACATCTCCACAGCTTCTTCTGCCAGCTAACGGGACTTCAAGGCAAACTTGGCATCGCTACGTTATTTTCCCCGCCAGGAGATTGTCTTTTTCAAAAATTTGCAATCTGATAATAACTCTTAAAAACGAAACCGACACATATTAAAGCAGATATTCTACTAGATCTTTCAGAAATGTGTGTCAAATCTAGCCACAAGCTAGCTAAGTGTAACTTTCCCCTGTAGCATGGTGATGCATTCAAGTTCTACCTGTAAATTCTCCAATTTTGGGGAGTTTTCAACTACGTCCCACGTACAATTCCCAAATAGAATGATTATAGGATAGCTTGGTTGATCTAGTTAGAATTCACCTTAAAATATTAAGCTATAAGGAGTGAATACGAGTAAATTATTCCGCTCCATCTTATAATTCTAAATACTTTTTTATTAACCTGATTTCTAGTTAGTACTTGAAGGCAGCATGACCCGGATATTGATTGTTCGTCGCGAACATGAGGGCGCTTGTAATGTAGGTCTGGATTTCTATATCAAAAAGTTGGTCAGATATCCTAAGAAAGGATCAATCAGTATGAAGCTTCTAGTATTCATAGACTGTCTTAGTCCTTTTCCCGTCGTAGCATTAAAATGTATAAACTATATGTTTACCATTCAGTTCTACACCACAGATAGCGTTAGCTTACTAGCCAACATTAGCCGGTGGAAATGCCATCAGAGCCGTTAGCTGAGCATGTCTTAACTCGTGTTTTTAGAGTTAAGACATGATAAAAATTTGAGTTTGTTTTCGTTCTTCTGGACTTAATCTCATCCTGAAGTCAAGAACTGAGCAAGTATTAATATTTCTACAATTTAAAATCCATGACACGTGTTTACTCGTGTGTGTCTGACAGCTTCACTTTCAATTTCCCTTAAGATCAGAATTGTTAGTTTCCTTTCTGTTAGGTCGGTTTGTACTAATGAAGTTTTATTATATAAGTTCTCTCCAGATGGAAGGTTTATTATTGCCTTATAGCCTCAAACTTACGTTATTAATGTTTATCGATTCAACTAGTATTATAGTGACTGCAGATGGATTAAAATTATTTGATCTTTTCTCACTTTTAACACTTCTTGTCAAAGCCAAATAAATACTAACTGTTCCATGTAACCTTCAGCTAAATACGTCTTGTTGGCTTGTCACTCCAGAGAACTCAAAAATGCATCTAGCCTTCAAAGTCCTATCACACATAAAAACATCTCAGAAGAGAGCACTACATTTCCATTCTTGCAGCTAGCAGGTTGTGCAGAGGTATTGTTAAGTGGAAGTTGTGTCATTCTGCAAATCAGGATGTTTTGATCATGTTGTATTTGTCTTACAGGATGCTGCATTAAAGGTGGTGTCAGCTGCTAAGCAGACAGTCAAGACCTGTATGAATAGACCTAAACAAATTAAACTTCAAATTTCTGCTGAACTGCTACCACGACCATGTCGGACTCGGGATTAATGATCAACTTGAGCTTTTCCAATAACGACGTACGGAACAAAACTCCAGCAGGAGAGAGAAATAGGAAAGACAGATCTCGGAATAAGCAATTTTTAGGACGAAGGCGTTTCCAGAAAGGTCAAACAAAACACAACCAAAAAATGGACCAGCAGAGACAGACCCCACCACTCCAGAACAGAGCAGTAACACAACATACAAAGCGTCCCACTTTGATGCACAACACTTCTGATCCTGACACCGACTCCATGCCTTCGACGTCTACGCACAGCCAAAACAGAGGCGGCGCCCACTGCGCCTCAAGCAGCCAGGAACCCACCACCACGTCAGCATCGACTGGAATTCCCTCAAAGTGCCTAGCCATCGACTGTGAGATGGTGGGAACCGGACCAAAGGGGAGCATCGGCCGTCTGGCTCGCTGCAGCCTGGTGTCCTACGAAGGAGATGTGGTTTACGATAAATTCATCAAGCCCTCAGTGCCTGTGACGGACTACCGTACCCGATGGAGCGGTATTCGGCACAGAGACCTCGTCAACGCTGTGCCGCATGTTCAGGCCAGGAAAGAGGTAAAGGAATGATTTCTTACTCCCGTACATTTAAACCTGTGGTTTGAGTGACTTTTTTTCATTTCCAGATCCTGAAGCTGCTCATGGGGAGGGTCGTGATCGGTCACGCCATCCACAATGACTTCAAGGCCCTGGGTTACACCCACCCAGCTGTCCTGACCAGAGACACGTCTCGAATCCCTCTGCTCAACGCGAAGGCCGGCTTTGCGGAGAAGGAGGTCGCCTCGCTGAAGAGGCTCACCAAGGCTCTGTTCAACCAGGACATCCAGGTAGGACAACACTTGACAGAACCAACATCACACATGTTTTAATAACAAACATTTTTTAACCTGGATGGCATGAGCTTTGAGGTTTTTACTAGCGCCAGCCTCACATCCAGCTAATAATTTCACCTGAACTTCCTTAGCAAAATGCTAATTAGTAGCTAAAACAATGTGAGATCTTTAGTGTGTCTGACACCTGAGGATGAAACCAAGAGTTCATGAGTTGTTTCTCTTGGTTCAATGAAGTGTTGCTAACAGCAATGACAGAAGGAGTTTTCTTCTTCTACTTCTGATCAGGCAGACTAGTGTTGTACTGCTGCCCTCTGCTGGGTGTTATCATCAGTTTCTTCACATTCGTTCTGTCATCAGGTCAAAGTGTTGAGAGTAAATCCTCCAGATTTGGGGACTGATTTTTTATAGCAGTGAGTAAAACTTTCCAGATACGAGCATCTGTGTGAAAGGGAGCAGCATCCAGTCACATGATTTAGAATTTAAAAGAAATCACAAAACTCATCTTAAAGTAGGAGATGCACATCAATCAGGAACATAAACTGTTTCATGTGGAGGTCAGGAACCCTGACATGTTTGTTTGTTTGTTTGTTTGTTATTATTTGTTTGAACACGTCTCTCATCTCATTTGTGCTGCAGACTGGAAAGAAGGGTCACTCCTCTGTGGAGGATGCCCGAGCCACTATGAGACTTTACAGGTTGGTGGAAGTGGAATGGGAGAGGGAACTGGCCTCCAGGGCTCAGGCCTGCTAGCGCTGGACGTGAAGAGAAAATGTGGGAAGAAGAAGAAGTGATGACATTTGTTGGCTGGTGTTGGCATGGATCCCTTCTGCTGTCAGGAAACGGGACGGGATGTCTGAAGTGTGAGGGCGACCACTGGAGAGGAATATTGTCACTGCTGATCAGATTCAACGTTTGTTCTCAGGGATTGTTTCTGTTCATTCTAACAGCAACAGTTCAGTATTAACACATCTTTGTGATCCTGTGTGACTTCACAGGAACGTGTCTGTGTAGGTTCTCAGTTATCCAAAGCTGATTAAATCAAATTCACTGGAGTTGAAGAAAGTTTCTTGGAAGATGTTTCACCTCACATCCAAGAGTCTTCTGCTCTAGAACTGAAGTCCAGTCTTAAAGTCCAGTGGATTGATTTAAACACCTTTGGGTTCACAGGAACGTCTGAGCCCTGTGTCACACCTCTGTTATGATTTTAAAACTTTTAGTTATTTTCTAGATGATAAAAGCAAGATGCTGTCACATTGTTGACTGTGGATCATCCAGGGATGTTCTTCAAGGAGTTTCTGTGCTCATTAGTCCTGCACCTGGTTTATATGGAGAACTATTTTTTAATCTAACCAGCAGCCTTATTGTTTTAACTCCATCATGTAAATTTTTAGAATGAAATTGCAAAGATTACATTTGTGAAGTGATTTCACACAAAAATAGAAATGTTATTCAGCCCGAGGAGGATTTGATGAATAAAAGAAGATAAAAAGTTTTGTCTGTTTCTAATTTTTCTGTCATATGTCGTCGTGTTCCTCTGATTCTCTGCCCTCTGCGACATGACATCAATCAGCACAGACCTGGTTTCCTTGTGATGTCATTACCCACCAAACCTGTGCCCTTCTGATTGGTTGGCCATTATCATGTGACTTCTGGACATGAATACTTGCCCCTAAAATCTGGATCTCTGGTTTTTTATATTTCTTCAGATTTTACATCCAAAGGGTTTTGTTCAATGGATTAACCCCACCCCCCACGCCCCATTGTTATTATTTAGGGCATTCATTCATTAATGGCATGTCATAACACATGAACACTTCATAAAGTGACGTCGCCTTCTGGAATCAGTATAATATTACAAGTGAAGATGTGATGTAATCTGTTTCCTGTTCCTGATGGTCTCAAACTGAGCCTGAATGTAAATAGTTTGATTCTGTACCGTGTGAATGGCTCCATAATTAACAGTCAGAGCTTTACAAACCAGAAGGCGGCTTTGGATTTTCTTCTGGGGGTGTTAAAGCTGTTAAAACTCATAAACAGGATTTTGCTACTTTGTTTTTGAAGTTGAATATGAAAAATCTTTTTAATCATTTCTAACTTTGCTAAAGTCCGATTCCTGTAGATTTAACTTCTGTAAGGATTAAAATCCACCTGCTGTAGATGAAAGAACACTATCGGCCTCATAGTTACCACGCTGTGGATTTTATGACCCCCTGGGGTGGTGCTGAGAGGCAGATTGCCCTTATTAACGCATAACACATATTAGTCCTGGCTCAGCATCAGCCACATGAGCATAATTCCCTTTTTATTACTCACTACAAAGCCATCAGGAATTCATCCATGTTGCACATTGGTGGTAAACCTCAGTTTGAAACCTGAAGCTTCTTAAACGTATGGAACTTTCAAAATACATAATGTTCTTTTCAGTTTTCATACTGGATTACATTGGAAAACTAGCGCGAGAGTGTTAAAGCAACTGTAGTTTCTAAGCAATCCTGCAAAAAAACAAACAAACCCAAAACATCAGAGAAAGAAATAAACGTCCAGCCTTAGTTTTTACGTTGTTCCCTTTTTTAAATTGGAGAGAAACAGACTGAAAAGGATCTCTAATGTTTCTGAGTGGGGTGCAAGCTGAAGCGTTAGCTTATAGCTGGGTTTTTCACCTGGTTTTGATCGAAAGCAGCCAACAAGAGTTATTCTAGCTTTAATAATATTTATTCTTTGTTTAAAAGAAGACTTGTCCTCAGTGTGACATCATCAATCAGCAAAATCAGAGGAAAATTATCAAAAGTAATGGGTTAGCCACCAGTATATAAATATATATATATTTTTAAAAAAAAATAATATATATATATATATATATATATATATATACACACACAATATATATTGTATGAAGTGCTAACAAAATAATAATACCAAAAGGTTAAATTGACTTAAACTGGAGCAACAAGCAGAACATGTGATTAAATGTTATAAAACCTGACGATGACATTTGGGAGGACAGAAGACTACATAAATATAAGATAACTACATTAACACTGGGTGTGATGTTAATGGGGTGGGGGTCGTCTCCCCCCAGTGGCCATGAAAAGTCAAATTACTCCAGATTAAACGATGATTTAGTTTTTAAATATAACACTTAAAAGACTAACAGACACCATTCTCTATAGCTTAAGGCTCCATCAGACTGTGGCCCGCATGGCTCCAAGTTTAATGATGTGAAATTCATAAATGACTGATTAGTATCTTTAGTTGTTCAGCCTATTCTTTCAGCTCAGGGATTCTGTTTGAAGAGGCAGGGGAGGAAGAGGAGGAGGAGGAGGAGGAGTTGGTCCTTGAACAGTACCCTCATCCAAATTCCTCCTCTCTTCATCTCCTCACATCCTGGCACTTGAAGCCTCCTTCAGCACCGAGAAGCTTTTGAGCTGGACTTTGACTTGGAGGAGAAGATCAACTGAAAATGAAGTAGGTGCTCAACGTTTATCTTATTTGATCAGAGCAGTCAGGTTGGATGGTGGACATCTCCCCCAGCATCACCCACTGGACAGATACTGGGACCAGTGTGTGAGAGCACATGGTCACTGGTGACCAGCGTCACAGCTAGCAGACGTAGTCATCACCTTCATCGCTGTCACATGGTGCTTGTTTGTGATCAGTTCTATAACCTATATTTATAAATAATCTATAACATCACAAAAAGGAATTCTGTGTGTAGGAAACCTGTTGATATGTTATACCTTAGTTTTTCATTATCACAGTAAAAGAATCTTTATAGAATATGAATTGATGTCTAAACCTTAAAAATGATTGGGCTGTTAGCATGCTGCTACAATGCAACAGGTTAGAAATCTACTAACAAATGTTCAGTTGAAATATTCCACCAGCAGTTTTTTGATGTACATCTAATGCACAACATCACACACACACACGCTGGGATGATGGCTTTGGCTATTTCGCACTTTTTGCAACTTTATTTTCATTTTCATAGCAACAGCTTCAGGAAAAGAGTGAGGTAGGATTTGTGAAGCTTTGAGGGATATCACAAAACATTATAGATGTTTCCCAGTAGGTCTTTTACTAATCACTGGATAACATCCTGGTCAGACCATCAGCTCCACGATAACTTTGTGGAAGTTTTCAGTTTTTACTCTAAAAAAACAATTAATTTGTCATGATATTGTGTTTCTTTTTCTTCCTAGTTTTCATAGGCGTGCTTTTGATTTTGACCTCTAAATCAACAGTCTTCCATCTCCTGACACCTCCGCAAGAAACTTTAGGGATTCCTGGATCAAGCTGGGGTGATTCAGCTGTTTTCATTTGTTCACTTTGTGCACCAACTCACAGAACTGACACCCAGATTGTGACAAACAGACTTAGAGCAGCTTATGGCTGCTGTCATGTCTTTAAACAGCTAATAAGACATGGAGCCGGTGTCTCACAGGACTCATTTATGCTGGAGTCTCTTTTCATTCCTCTCAGAGACGCTTCTGTTGCCTCCAGCTCTCCTGGCTTCCTGTGGGATTGTGTCTGTCGGGGGGAGGGGGGGGGGTGTTGCCCCTGGAGATGGGCACAGTGAGTCATTCGAGGTGGCGCGAGGTGGCAACTGATGGGACGGCCTGATGCATCATGGGTTGCGGCGGTGGTCCTCCCTGTAAGAAAGCAGAGGGGAACAGGCAGAGGGAAGCAGTGGCATCATGTTCATCCAGAGGAATGAATAAAGAAAAACGTGTTTAAACCTAGAATTCTGCTTTATAAAAATGATTAAAAATAACTTAACTTGCTGAAATCCAAGGATAAAGTGGAATATGTTAATAAAATAGTGCACAAATGTAACATATAAAATAAGAACAAGACTGTCGGTCTGAAGTTTAATAAATGAGGTTCTGACTTCCTGCCATCCAACGGGTTGCTGGGTGTCATTGTGCATTGTTTAGATTACAGCAATGTTAATCCAAATTTTCTACAACATTTTATTACACAGATATGAATATAAACAACATGAAAAAGTCCCAGAGCATTTTTAGAGGGTCAGTTAGGCAACAGCTGTATTTTATGTCATTCTAAAAGTGACGGTCTGGTGTGTCGAAATTAGGTAATTGCCTTTTGATCTGAAATTGGAAATGCTTGGTGTACCAGAAATTATTTGGGTCTTGATCCATCTCGTCCTTCAGGGATGAGGACACGTTGCCAGAGTCCTCACACACAAGTGGCTAATGGGCCAGACTTTCACAAAGCTGATGGAGTCTTTTAAGACTGTAGTTCTCTCACTCCAGTCTCCTGAACAAACTCAATGACCTTTCTTGGCAAACGGAGCAGTTAAACATCTTCTCACTTGGCCTCCATCATCTTTTGCCTCAAGGTGGAATCATTGACTATACAGCCTCTTGTCTCTGTGGTCCTGATGTTGCCTGGGATGCATCTTGAGTGTGTTGAGAATGTGTGTTTGAGAAAGAATGACTCAGATATAGCTGAGAAAAGGAAATGAAAGGATTAATAGATTTAAATTGTCCTTGATTTAAGATTATCAGGAGGATTGACCCTTTAATTTTACTTGTATTTTTGTATGAAGTCCTGATGGCGAAAAATTTGCATTGTTATCTGATGTAGTCTGGCAAAATCCACATATACAGTATGTGAAGAGTAAAAATTAACAAAAACACATCATCAAATGTAGAATTGAATACCCAAGCTCTATATGAATTTAATTTACTTATTTACTTGCAATAAATAGCTCCATATTCATTTTCTTCCCAATAAAAAGTATAAATAAAGTTATTAATCTCTGATCAAACTAACAGCACATCTCAATCAACATATCAGCTTCAACATTCAGTCCTCCTCTTCAAAACACGCAAACACGCTTTTTGGAGTTTGCTTTTCCTATAAGATTTCCTCATTTTGTCTTTTTTCGCGTCAGTTTACTCAGCTAGGGCGTGGTCAGGTGTCTGATTGGTCAACCCAGCATATTATGCTAAACTTTCATTGGTTTATAACCCAATCAGAGGTTTTATAAGCCTCTGATTGGGTTATACGTAACCTAAATTTCGATTGTGGTGCAGTTCGCCGTTTAACCTGAGTGGCAGTAGTGAGCCACAACAGTGTCAAACCTACCGACAGCACCGGACCAGAGTAAGAGCTGGCGCTCGGTTTCGCGGCTGCAGGTGAGCGGAGATGTGTAGCTGCTGGACTGTCCTAAAAAATGTAAGTAGACCTTTTAACGAATGTTTTGTGTAAAAGTGTTACAGCTGTAATCATATTAAAAAGTTTATCTTTCGTTTTTGTATTTTATGATAATAGTTTGGATAGAATTTGTATAATTTTAAGTTGCTAACAAACTTGAAAACACTTTGTAATTACTGCTCTACAAATGATGCTAACGCTAGCTTTATAAATGTTTCTTTCCAACTTTGTAGACCGGACAAATATTTGGGTGACTCGTCATACACGTGTAACTAAATGTATTATGAAAAAATATGAAGTGATGTACAGCATGAGACCATTATGGTATTTAATAAGAAAATATGATAAATAATTTATTTGAAAAATAAAAATGGAGCCGTTAACAGTGCTAATCTGTAGTCAGGTTGCTGATCTTTCAGGGGATGGAAACAGAATGACTTAGTTTATTACAAGCGATTGAAACTAAAGTGAAATGTGTGGCAGTAAGTTTGATAGTTTTGAAACAGTTTTAATTTTATTTTTAGTGTGGTGATGACTTGAATATTAGTGTTGACTCACTGAGAAAAGCTCCAGGTCACTCAGATAACTTGCTGTTCTGTTCTTACACCTGTACTGGTTCTGTTCTGGTATTCAAAGTTTTCATTCTGCTTTCATTTCATTCCTTCTTTAAATCAAGAAATGTGTGCCTAATAAATTAATATGGAAGTCATTAGACTCACTGTAGGTGGGTGGGTCTATTTATTATTTTTATTTATTAAATATTGGCAATGGTGTAATTTGTCCATAATTCTACTTCAGATATTATAGGATCCAATTCCTGCTGATAAGATGACTAATGGGTCTGATTAATGGATTCTGTTCAATGAACCTTTCACTGATGTCAGTTTTGGCCAGTTAAAAATACTTTTCTCTACAATGAGGACACGTCCCTGTCTCCATCTTTTGTTTTTTTTAATTATTGTTAAAGCAGTGAATACACCGGGGAGAAAAGGAGTGATGATGATGCTGAATCTAGTTTTGTTTGGAGGCTGGGCTTCGGTCCGACCCTCCAGGGAGGTTTGAGCGAATCAGGATTCAGATCACGCTCTGCAGCTCCTGAAGTCTGACTCACAGCTGCTCTGAGAACACACACACACACACACACACACACACACACACACACACACACACACACACACACACACACACACACACACACACACACACACACAGGCGACCTTTTGTGAGTTTTGGTCTGGTTGACCATCAATCTTTATTTTGAAAACTATTCCACATTCAAACTGTTGTTATTGTGGAAGTGGTCATTGATTGAATGACTTATTGATAATAGATTTTATCCCTCTGAACGTGAGGTGACAGGCGATTTACTCTCCAGGTCTTATCCTATCAGTGTCTATTTGTTCCACCGAACTTTACACCTGCAGTACATTACCATAATAGTTTTGCTCTTTGACATGTGGAACTCTCTACATTTTTAATGTTTTTGAAACTCAAGTTTTTTTTTAAGGCCAGTCTGCAGTCTCACAATCCCTAGATTCTACCTATAAATGTGAATCTTTATTTAACATCTTAAAGAGTAGTTTACTATTTTTAAAATTAATTTTATGCTTAGAATTTAACTTAACGTCGGACACCTCGCGCCTTTTTGTTCTTGAAAATTGTCTTATTTCCTCATTTAGATGTTTTTACTCGGTAGACTGGGACCTGTACACATAAACATCAGAGCAGTGATGGTACATATGACATGAGCATGGTGTGAAGTAACAAATAAAATGCTTTAAACCTTTTTATTTATTTTTTTCATCTTGTTCCGTCCTTCTCCTTCAGACTGATCGGGTTTCTACCTGTTCTCCTGCATGCCATCTGCTTACTTCTTCTTTCTCCATCCTCTTCCTCCTCCCTCCGCGAGCCAGGTATGCACCCCTCCCTTGCTTTCATCTTATTCTCCGATCGCTAAATTTAGCAGCTATACGGTAACACACAGTCGAAGAAACACACCACGACCAGCTGAGATGAAGTTTAGAGTCTCATATAGTTCGAGAAAATTGTCTTGATGAGTGCTTTTATTTTGGAGATCCAGATTTGAAGGATGTAGCGTGTTTCTCCTGCTTCCCCTCGTCATGCTAATAGGCTAACGGTCTCCTGGAGATATTAACCTTCACTAAAGTTTAAGCAGATTTCTCAAAATGTCACCCGCTACTTTGAAGCTTGCCTCTCCTCAGATGACTCCAAGCTTCTCCACGTGACCATCCCCAGCCCCCTGCCGGGTCCAGCGGTGTTGGGGGGCTCTCTGACGTTACCCTGCCTGGTGTCTCTGGCCCACCCGCCGCCGTCGCCATCCACTACCGGTCGCCACGCCGTGCTGTCCCTCCCTCGGGTCAAATGGAGTGTTCTGACTCACGGACAAGAAACGGACATCTTGGTTGCCCGTGGCGACAGGGTGAGAGTCAGCGAGGCCTACAAAGACCGAGCCTCGCTGCTCAATTACCTCCACTCCCCCGCTGACCTAACCCTGAGGCTGGAGGGGCTGAGGCAGAACGACACCGGCTTCTACCGCTGCCAGGTGCAGCAGGGCATGGAGGACGCTGACGATGTGGCTCACGTCAAGGTCAAAGGTGAGATGACCCCCTCCACTCCCCAAACAAACTCATCTTCTCATCCCTATACAGATAATATAGAACAGGATGATAGAGCTGTGGTTTTACAGGGGTGGTGTTTCATTATCGCGACGCCTCCAGCCGCTACGCCTTCACCTTTGACCGGGCCACGGAGGCCTGTAAGGAGATCGGGGCGGAGATCGCCACGCCGGAGCAGCTGCTGGCCGCCTACCACAGCGGATACGAGCAGTGCGACGCCGGCTGGCTGTCAGACCGCTCCGTGAGGTGAGCGCCGGAGGGAGGGCCGGCCCAGGACAGAATGGGATATCAGCTTCAGCTCTGTTGCTACTGCGTTTCTGTTTCTGTCACAGATATCCCATTCATATGCCGAGGGAAGGCTGCTTTGGCGACATGGATGGATTCCCAGGAGTGAGGAACTATGGCCTGTTAGATCCAGAGGAGCTCTATGACGTCTACTGCTATGTGGAGAACAATGAAGGTAAAACAAACGACGTTTGATCACAGACATCAACCTGTTGAATGTCTGTTAGTAAAGTAACTAAAACTGAGCCAGAAACAGTTGAACGTATTTAATCATCTGCTCCTGTTGATTTTGAATGTTCAGGTTCAGAACTATCACTTAAATCTTGACACCTGTCTCCCTGTGTGAAGGTGAGGTGTTCCATGGCTCCGCCCCCCTGTATCTCACCTTCTTCGAGGCTAAAGCCTATTGTTTGAGTCACGGGGCGGAGCTAGCCACCACCTCTCAGCTGTACGCAGCCTGGAGCGACGGACTGAACCACTGCAGCCCGGGGTGGCTGGCGGACGGCAGCGTGCGCTACCCCATCGTCACCCCTAGAGAGCGATGCGGAGGCGGCGAACCGGGGGTCAGAACTGTTTATCGCTATAGCAACCAGACGGGCTTCCCTGAGATTCAGACTCGACATGACGTCTATTGCTTCAGAAGTAAGAGTTGAGTTGAAATTTCTCCCAGCATGCATTTCACCCTGAGCTTTACTCTCATTAAATTCACATTCCCACGGAAATGAAACGTTAAGCTTTTCAGAATGTTTTCAGACGTGATTCCAGTTTGAAGGTGAAGAAACGTTCTGGTTATTAACTAATAAACAATCCCATCTTGTTCCTAATGACAGATGCAGTTCAGTCATTCTATTAATAATAGGAAGACATCTCATACATCCGCTCTGTGTTCCAGGTCGTCATGGTCCTTACACCGATTCCCCCCAGGATTTTGTTGCTACTGAACCAGAGGACATCGGTCAGGACGTTATCTTCTTCACTGACGCTGCAGAGGAGTTCACCAAGGTGACGGAGGAGGAGGGTGAATGGTCCCAGACCGCCAGCCCTGTAGAGTCTCTAAGTCCAGCTCATGACGTGGAAACCTCATGGACGTCAGAGAATCAGGAGCGTTTGTCCATCGAGGACACCTGGGAGCCGGTGGAGAAGGCCCGCTACCCAGAATCCCACCAGCCAGCACCTGAAGAACATCCACATGTTGATCCACCTCCAACAGCCGAAGGCATTTTACCCACAACAGATGAACCAACCTCAGAGTTTCATCTTTCTTTGACTGAAAGCCCAGAAGCATCGAGGCTCAGTGTAACGTCTGGAGCCACTGAGCTCCTCAGGAGCTCCTCAGAGGTTCCCCAGGATCTCCCTGTTTTACAGGAGGACCACACATCCAGAAAGGCGCTTGTCTACTCAGGACAGCCAGAAGCGGCTGGTGCTGTCCTGGCACTGACCGGGTCACCCCACACTGAAGGAACAGATGCTCGCTTCACCACCAGGGTTTCACCTTCTGACGAGGACACACCTGAAGAGCATCAATCTGAAGAGGAGAGCACAAGTCCTGTTCGAGCTGGAGAGACCACCTCTGAACCGGTCCCTACATCTGATCCAGGTCAGTGTTAAAGTTTCTCTTCTTCTCTTTACCTTACAGAACTCTATTAAATACTTAACCCTAAACCTGCTGGGATGAGGTTCTGGATTAATGTGTCCTCAGACCCTGGAGGTTTACAGTCACAATTAGATTTGATGGATCTGGATTTTACTTGGACCCGCATTGAATTGCAGACACTCATAGACTGTTGATATGGAGTGCCACATGTTAAATGGAGAAATGATGGAAACTTGAATAACAACCTTGACTCCTGTCTGGAGAATTCCCTTCAGACCAGAGATCTGTAGGTTTAATTCAATGTAAAAAGTCTGAACCAAAATTTGAAGTCAACCAAAAAGTTGAACCGGATCCGAGAGAAATGATCAAACATTTCATTAAAATCTCATTCCTTGTTTGGTCTTGATTTGACTCCAGAGAACTTTGCTGCGACCTTAGAACCATCCATCCCCGTCGATGAAGGTGCAGAGGGATCTAGAGCCGCCGCAGAGGAGACAGAACCAGATGAAGCAGCTGCACCAAGTGGAACCGTCTGTCCTGCAGAGACAACCACTGATGATGTTCCTGCACCAAACAGTGATCCAGTCATTATGTTGATCTCCCCTGTCTCCGTGACCCTGTCTCCCCCCTCCACGGAGGCTGAGACCAGCCCCCCTGAGGTTGTCACTCTCACACCTGGACACAGTGTCTCAGCTGGCGATGTACCGCCGGAGGACATCCAGGAAAAACTTGAACAGGAGGGGTTAGGGGAAACCCTGGAAGTGTTCCTCAGCTCACCTCCAAGGACCACAAACAGTGATGAAGAACCCGGAGTGGAATCGGATGAATCGTCCGGAAGAAGCCCAGAAGTGGAGCCGGTGGTCCTGAAGACAAATCGACCTCTGTTAGCGACTCACACCTCTGCTGAGGGGAGTGATGGTGAGACCGGCACTGAGGCTTCTCCTCCATCTGAGGTAAAAATCACTCTCATCCCTCAGCTGACCCTCACGCCGGGCTGGGAACCAGAGCCTTCATCCTCCTTACCACAGGAGTCTCGCTCCGATCGGGACTACAGCGCCGAGCCCCCCGTCACTGAAGGATCCGACGAAAACTCAAAGGACGAGGAGATCACAGATAAGATCGACACCAGCAGCTTCACTGGTGAGTTTATGACATTGCTATTTATGCTCGGGTACCTAAATCTGTTGAGTCTGGGTGTTCAGAGAAGCATCAGTCTAGTTCTTCAAACAGGAAGTTCTGCATTGATACTAAAGTTGTGACTGTTTCATGACCAGAACACGGACCGGATGGAGGCGAGGAGGAGACCGGCACAGACCAGCCCTCAGTTAAAATATGCACATGGCGTCCAGACGAGGAGGAACCCGTCAGTCCGACGCTTGAATCGGTCAGCGGCGATGTGCCCCATCTTCAAAAAGAACATCAGACCGCCATGGCTGCCTCCCTGCCAGCCGCCAACACATTCTTTGAAAGACAGGAAGACGTGTCAGGTACCCGAATTCTCCCTGCGGTGGGGGAAACCCTCAGTGTGGGGGCTGCAATATCTTATTTAGTTCATAAATACCATTGTGCTCAATGTTTTAAGTCACGGTGTTCATCCACTTCTTTCCTTTTCATCAAGTAATATCTACAGTATATTTAATCTTTTTCAATGATTTTACAGTTATTATTATTATTATTGGTTTTAGTTACGCCTAAATTATCTTCATGAAAACTTTTATCCAATGTTTCGTCTTCTCTGAGCTTTGAAAAGTATCTTCATCTATTTTTGTTCCTCTGTAAGTAAGGGGGGGTGGGGTCATGGCTGGTGTAATGGCGCCCTCTGCTGGTTCTTTTGTGTGCTGTCAGGTTTTAAATCATTCAGAAGGTGGTTGATATTTTTGGAAACCTGAACCTCTTTGGAGTTGCAGACATGTAAATTAATGTAAAATCTAACACAAAGGAAGGAAGTGCGTCTCCTCACAGCTGCTTCTGTTATCCTACATGATCATGTGACCATCTAACACACTGAATGATGAACGTCTGCCTGAAGACTCCTGCCTGGAGAACCCCTGTCAGAATGGAGGCACTTGTGTCGACGGCGGTCCAACGAGGTGTTTGTGCTTATCGGGCTACGGAGGAGATGCGTGTCAGACAGGTTAACTGTCGGCGTTCTGAAACAGACACAGAATCTTTCCAGCACTGTGAAGACCCGTCCTGAACCTTCTGTCCCGTTCAGACCTACAGGTGTGTGAGCCAGGCTGGACCAAGTTCCAGGGCTTCTGCTATCATCACTTCACGGAGAGGCAGAGCTGGGAGGCGGCTGAGCAGCACTGCCGAATGTGTGGCGGGCATCTCCTGTCAGTCATGACCCCCGAGGAGCAGGACTACATCAACGGTAACGCCTCGTCATGTGACCACCCGTGTTCCTCATCCAGATCTACATCTCACAGAGCTTTTTGTAATAACTGTTGATGAGGCAGATCTGGATCCTGGATTTTTCCATCATGAATCGCCATCGTTTTAGCAACACATTGATGATCTCTGCTATTTCTAAGGATAGTTTTTACTGATCACATAAAACTTTGTCCCTCTGTAACGTATTTAAATGGAATAAATCCACATGTCATTGGGATCAGCTGAATAGTTAGTTTTACTGGCGTGAATAAATTAGATAATAGATAATATTACTGTTGCTCGTCACTCAACAATGAAATAATGTGCAGAGTTACGACAACTATCTCAGTGTTCATCATCCGCCCTTACATTCCTGCGAGTCGGACTCTTGAAAAATCCAAAGTGTAGTATTTGCGACCAGACCTCCCCAGACAAGACACAACAACGACCTTTCATGTCTCCAGTATTTTCCTCCTGAAAATGTCATGGTCTTGGAGTCAGGGTTGGTATTTCGTCTTCAGGGAGGCGATGAGATTCTTATCTGACATTCCTCTGGTCGCTCTTTTTCTCTGAAACCACTTTCTTTGGATTCTGTTTACTAGGAAGTGTCAAGGAGGCATTTCTAATAAATGTATAATTTGTTTATTGTCCTGAACTGCATGAGAACAGATGTTAAAACATGTAATTTTTATTATTTACCTGTTATTTATCTGTAATTTAGACAAATACAGAGAATATCAGTGGATCGGCCTGAACGACAGAACCATCGAGGGAGATTTCCGCTGGTCGGACGGGAATCCTCTGGTGAGGTTTAATGTCCAACGAGCCTCTGTTCTCGCTCTCCTTCGTGTGACCGTTTAACCCTTCTGCCTCAGCTCTATGAGAACTGGCACAGAGGCCAGCCTGACAGCTACTTCCTGTCCGGAGAGGACTGCGTCGTGATGGTGTGGGACGATGGGGGCCGCTGGAGCGACGTGCCGTGCAACTATCACCTGTCCTACACCTGCAAGAAGGGCGTCTGTGAGCTGACTTTACCTGAAATCGACTATTATTGGTAAATCACTGCTGGTGCAGATCGATGACGTTTTCCTCCTGTCTGACAGCGTTCTGTGGCGAGCCCCCCAGGGTTCCCAACACGAAAGTGTTTGGGAAGATTCGGTTGCGGTACGAGACCAGCGCCAAGGTGCGGTACCACTGCGACGAGGGTTTTGTGCAGGAAATGAATCCTGTGATCAGGTGTCTGCCCGGCGGCCAATGGGAGGAGCCTCTGATTACCTGCACACCAAGTAAGTTCACTAACTGGATGTCTTTACAGTTCATTTAAAGGAGGGGGTCACCCAAAAGATACGAGTGAAATCCAAAGCTAAACTAACCAAAACAAAAGCATCTGCTTTGTTCTGGTTCAACACCTGGTGAGGTTGCCTGCTGGCCACCTCCTACATCCCACTGGGAGGAGACCGTGTGGTCGACCCAGAGGTCAGTGAAGGGGTCACATTTCTCCTCAAGACTCAGGATCCCCCAGAAGGAAGTAGAAGGTGTTGCTGGGGAGATGGACATTTGGAAAACCAATTGTTGAACCTGCTGCCATCATGGATGGATGGATGGATGGATGGACGGACGGACGGATGGATGAAGCCAGTCTGAGCAGTGAAGGTTGTAATCCTTTACGTTTCAGTCTCCCCCCTCCAGACCGTCCAGCTGAAGAAGCCTGAAGGACAGCAGGTCCTCGGGTCCAGGACATGAAACGAACCGTCTGCATACACGCTGGCTCTTCTTCCACAGCGTTCCTCCTCTTCATCACCTCAACAGACTTCCAGTCTGCTTGAAGCACAGCAGTTTAAATCTAATCAAGTATTGAATTAATCCTAATGTTTCTGCGCTGGAGAAAAGTGACGCACGCGATGAACGCTTTACGTGTGTTTGAGAGGATAAGAGATGAGAGCATCTGCTTCCCACTTCACTCCTTTAAACTCGAGGACAAAGTATGAGGTTCTAATTAAACAGGCGTGAGTCGGACGCCTCAACATCAGTGTGTTAACATTTATGATTCTGATCATGATTAAAATGTGTTTGATTCAGATAATCGGACTGTGGTGCAGTCAGTAATCCAAAAGAAATACAGGCTAACATGGGGGGTATTTATAAACCACTACATCTGTCCTCTACAGCTTAGTGAGGACAGATGTAGTGTCCTCACTAAAAAAAGATTTTGTTAAACTCCCTTGTTAAATATTTTTGTAGCTTCACAGCAAAGGAGAGTTCCCATCTTCTTGGGCTCTAAGCTAACAGCATTAGCAGGAAGCTGCACTAGCTTGAACACATGCAGCTGGAGAACACCTGGCATATGCAGCAACCAGGAGTTCAAGCCCCACAGGAAGAATTGTGCTGCAGCTGATCTCGTCTAAGAGTGCACGTCCACACGCTAATGCTTTTAGCTTCAGCGCTAAGAATGTGACTGAAAGCATTTCAGAACGGTTTGGTATCTGGGAGTTGCTGAAACTCTTATGAGCTGAATACAAACCGGTGCTGTCTTCAATGCTGTGGCGCTGTTTCCTGTGAAGCTACAGAAATCTGTCACCAGACGTTTAAATTAACTGACATTAGTTCCTGTGTCTTGCCTGACCCGTGATGACATTAAGTAGACTCAAAGTATCTGGATTAATCTGACAGCACCCCAATAAAAACGTAAGGGTGCGGCAGAATCTCTTTGGCTGTATGTTCTTAAAGACGTGCTGATGGACTGAAACAAGTGATAATCTAATGAACACACACCCGCACCTGTAGGGGAAATAATCTAGTAAAAATGAAATCAATGAAAGGAGAAATAAAACGTCATTTTTTAAACGTACTTTGAATCATTTTTTTAAGGTTACATCAGCATTAACAATTACGCTGATGCTGATGGAACCCCTCCCTACATGAAGCACAGCGGGGGCACGGTGATGCTCTGGGGCCGGTTTACTTCCTGGTCCACTAGAAACCTGTAGCCTGTAGCAGGTCAGATGGATTCCATCAAGGATCAGGAATGCTTGAAGAAAATGTCTCCATCAGTGAGGAAGATGAAGGTCAGATGTTTTTGGATGAAGATCCCAAACCAAAGAGTCCTGGATCATTCTAGAGTCGTCACAGTTGCCTGACTGGAACCCAAAGAAATCCTCTGGTGGATCTGAAGGAGGTGGCCGCAGCAAAAAAAATTATTTTAATTTTCCTTCCAAACATTCTAAAACTACGGTAGTTCTTTTAAAACTCCACAGAATTTAATACTACAGTTAAAAATGCAGCGACGAACAAAATTCAATTCATCATCCACGATTAAATTTATATTTTGACCCATTCCCATTATTTCTGGTTCGTCTTGAGTTCCCCAGATCTAAACCCAGCTGTCAGATTTGATGCTACCACCAGAGGTCGCTATTTTTAACCCCAGTTAAACATGAAATGACAAAACATTCCAGTGGATTTTCTTTCATTTAGATCAGAGTCGAGTGAAACTAACTCTGTTTTATGTCTGATGTTAAACTTATAAACCAAACATTCAGCCAAGGAACTGTTAGAGATTTACTGCAAAATGATTGTGGATTTGTTTCATATTTGTCATCCAAGATTAAAAGATTATACATTTGAGGAGTCAGTTGGTGAATGTTCACCAGAAACAATACGTTTTCAAGCATCTTTTGGAAAAAGAGTTCTAGATCTCAGTTTAGCACAGAAACCTGTGTTCAAGGAAATGGTGACCAGTTACATCATGCTGTTAACCAGAATGTAGACCACAACCACCCGCCAGGGCTGGACCATCCTTCACACATCTGCAGTGGCAGTCTCGTCCTCAAGAGAAATCGGTTCATTAGTTTTCGCTTAATGAAGGCAAATGTTGGATTAAGCAATGAAAAAGCAGAAAGAAATCCGGCCTCCACCTAGTTTGTTCCTCCAAATAAAGGTTTGTTTGAAGTCCATTTGTCAATATTTCTAAGAACAAACTAACTGACTAATCAACCAACCAGGGAAATTAAGTTATATTCAAGATAACATTTTTATACAGAAGACTAAAAATATTTTCAATTTTTAATGTTTTTTCTGGATCTTAATGAAAAAAACAACATTTCTCTCTTGTCAAAGTGCTTTACTTCAGGGAACCTAAAGAGACCAGACTCTGGACTTGAACACCAATTGTCCCCTTAGAGAAAAATTCCAAAGTTCAATCCAAATCTTTCAAGTAGATAAATCTGATAAAACCTTTCCAACAAAACGACGTTCCTGTTGTGCCTCCGCTGGCAGGGTTTCTTCAGATGTGATGAGTTTGGTTGATGGAAGTCCACGTCTCTTGGTTTGTCTTCCTTGGACTCCTCAATCTCTTGTATGTCTTTTGGGCTCCTTATAGCAGTAGGCGCCGTAAAGATGTGTTGTGTCATCCTGGAATCCAAAGAAGCGCACCCCTGCTTCAGGGACGCTCCCACAGCGCTCCCTGGGGTTGCTGATGGGGAAACGCACGCTGCCGTCGCTCAGCCAGCCGGCATCACACTGGTCGTAGTTCAGGAAGTACCAGGCGGCGTAAAGCTGTCCGACCAATGCCAGCGCCGCTCCCTGGCGTTCACAAGCGTGTCCGGCCTGATCGAAGGAGAACGACCCCGGGACGAAGGAGACGGCGCCTGTGAGGGGACAATGCACCCACAACTTTTCAGCTTAAAGTTTAATTCTAGGAGAACGCCTTGAGCTTGGAGTCTTAGCAGATAAAGAAAACTTTTACATGTTAATAAACTTGTTATTTTATCTTTGAACATTAATTTTTTTATCTATTATGCTGAGAAACTCCACAAACTCCACTTTGCTTAGAGCTTTCCTTCAGGAAGTTTCCCAAACCTTCATCTAATCCCCTCAAATCTCACCGGGGGTCTGGGATGTGAAGCAGAACACATCGAAATGGTCATGGTCCTTGTCTTTGGGTCCGTAACTGCGAATTCCAGGAAGCTGATCTCCTCCACAGGCGGGACGAGGGTTCATGATGGGGTAGTGGACGGTCCCATCCTGGAGCCAACCTGCATTACACCAGTCCAGACCCTCGGTCCAGGCTGCGGTGGGCGGGGGGACATTCTGGTTCAAGATCTGTCACAGACACCATGAATAGACCCTGGACAGTGTGTGGTACCTCTGTATAGCTGGGACATTGAGGCTAGTGCGCCATCCTGCTCAGCACAAGCCTCCTTAGCCTCATGGAAGGTGAAGCTGTAGCGGCCATTTTTACTCTGGTACGGGAAAACCACACCTGGAATCAAACAAACTGGTCAGACTTGACATTTTTTCACAGTTATGCTACATCCTGAAGATCCATGCAGGTGTAGGAACACATTTTATCTCAGTCTGGCTTGCTTGTTCAATTACCTTCAATCCTCAGGTTAATGTCGACACTCTCGTCTTCAATGCCGTTGACCAGCTCACAGCGATACGTGCCGCCGTCTTCCAGCTCGAGCCGGCTGAGCCGAAGGGAGGCGTCCATGGTGTGAGCCTTCCGAAGAGAAGCCCGCGGTCCCAGTCGGCCGTATCTCTTGCACGCATGAGCGTTTGATACGATGATGATGTTTTCTGGCCCTACATGCTCCAGGTCCAGTTTCGTCCATTTCACTCTGTAATGACTCGGCTTGATTCTGAGGATACACGGCAAGGTGACGTTTCCCCCCCTACGTCCAACGATCTCAGCGTAGACGGGGGGCTCGAAGAGGTACTGGAGCTCCTTGGTTGCTGCAAGGGACACATGATCCAACACCAGATATTGTTCTTATTTTGTCAGGATCTCTTATTAGTATTTGCAAATCGTTTTATTACATCTTATCTAAAAGAATATACACAAAAAATGACAAAACCTTCCAGTGGGTGAGACATATTTGCTAGCAGGAATTGTGCAACAAATACTCAACAGTTTTTGGGGTGATTATTGATTTTGTCTTTTGGAGAGGAAGTTTATGATCCAAGCCAAAGAATCAGACTCAGAACTCTAGATCCATATTATGGACTACTGTCCCACCAAGTTGTGTGGAAATCTGTTAAGAAGTTTTTGCCCAATCCTGAAGACAACTCAACAAAGATACGGACGAACCACTAAAGAAAAAGACAAAGTTGGAACCGTTCATGTCTTCAATTTAACCGTTCGTACGTGTTCAATGGAACCGTTCGTACATGTTCAATGGAACCGTTCGTACGTGTTCAATGGGCGCTATCGATAATCGTTGACTTGTTGATTCAAAAGCAGCAACAATCATGAGAGCGGTTCTGGTGATGTTGGCTCTACCTGCTCTGTTGGGGGTGTACATGGACCAGGTGAAGCAGCTCGACGTCAACATAAGAATCACGACGTTCATAATGAAGGAGGGGGTCGGTCTTCCAGCTGCTACAGGACAGAAAAACACCACGATTGAGTTCTGTCCAGCCGCCTGACCCCACCAGGAGAAACCAGGACGGTGTTACTGTGGAAGGTGCTGAGGAAGAAAGAGTTCAGACCTGAGAAGATGAGATGTGTGGTCATCCTCCAGAGTTGTCCCGCATGGCGACGATGTTTTCAAGGCTGTTTGACCCTGTTTGGTCGTCAGTCTGAGCTGAATGCTGTCATACCCACCTCATCTCTGTGGCGCTCACCCCCTCCTCTCCCCTCATTGTGGTCATATGGTCCAATCTGTGGTCCAAACAGGACTGTGGTCCTCTCTGATCCAGATGTTGACAGACTGCCTTTGTCTTTAGCGAGAACTGAAGTAGATAGTCTTGATGTGAACTGGAGAGCTGATTGGTTTCTTTCCCCGTCGCTCTGAAACCAGAATTCGTTTGCAAAGTTGCTGCTGGACAAATCAGCAGCTGCATCGTTTTCAGACTTGATCTATAAACTGAACGTCACCTGTTGTCCTTCATGTGTTCTAACACACCTGACAGGGTTTTACACCAGTTTTATTAACACTGGTGAACTGGATAACAGCATATTGTAGGGTTCGGTGCATACGGGGATGACCCATCACTGCACCGGCGGACAACAAGCCCTCCTGTGTTTTCTAACCTTTCCCAGAGTTCCGCTGCCAATCGGGACTGTAGGAAGCATTCAGCCATCTTTGTCATTGCCCACACAGCCCTGGGGTCGGTGGGAGAGGAAGCTGTGTTGGCTCTCGTTCCCTCCCCGGGAACAAGGCCCACATTGTGCCGGTCCCGGCGTCCACGCAGTGACAGCAGGCGGCGGTCACACAAACAGCGTCCGATGTGGAGAGAAGATGAAATAATGGTGTTGCTTCTCCTTTGTGCTCCGTCATCAATGGAACGCTTTCTCATCCTCCAATTAGTATTCACCCAATCAGTGAGGGCAAAGCCTGTCTGTCTGTCTGTCTGTGTGTGTCTCTCTCTCTGCAGTGAGACACATTTGAGCGTCTGGAGAACAGGTTCACCTCCTGTCGATCCTATTTAACACCCTTAAATTTCACAGTTCTTGAACTTTGCCCTCTGTTGCATGCAGACCGTTGTGTTCTGATGATGTCATCATGTGTGACATCATCAGGCCATGACAGATGCGGCTTTTACAAGCACCCTTGACTTGATCAACTATATTTTTATCAGTAGAAACAAGGATCACGTCCTCTCTCCTCCTGCAGCTGAACGGATTCCAGCCTGCAGGTGAACTCTCTCCGTCCTTCGGCTCATTGCGATGCCTCGTCTCCATCGATGGATTCCCTCCTGTTTATCCAAAAACACAACTGTTTTTGCTTTCAGCAGATTTATGCCGTAACCGTCCGTTTGTCTTGGAGTGACTGATGGCTTTCACCCCCCCCTCCGTTCACCTCGCGCCGATCTGAGAGGCTGATAGGAGCGCAGGCTGTCCCGCCTGCAGCCCTGACACCGGATCAGGTTTCGTGGTGCATCGGTACGTGACCGTGTTGACGGAAGGCATGACAAGGAAGACGTCCTGAATGGTTCAAGTATGCAACTTCTGACATTTCTGTAAGCGTGTCCATGCAGAGACACCCTGAAACATTTTCTCCTGGAGCCCCCACTGACAGATTTCGTGACAGATTTGTTCTCCTCACATGTGGAGAATGTTCCTGGGAGGCTCCCTGGTCCCACTAAAAGTTCCTGTATCCCCCGCTCATTCATGCAGGTAAATGCGGGCACCTTGTCTTTGCCTGTGTCTCACATGCAACAAGTCTAAACACCTTGATTTGACCTTTCACCCCAACATGCAGCTGGAGACACCCTTGCATTCCACTGTGCAGCAGAAACACGCATGAGATTCGTGGTGGAGGAGCTTCAATCAAAGCAGCTTCTCATGCTGTGAATTCTGGGTTAGGACGGGCAGGATGTAGGGTAGGAGTAGGTGAGCCGTTTTCTAGAGGTTACATTTCTATAACCCTCATCCGCAAAAGAAAAGCGCTTAAAGTCACAGCTAAGTGTTTTAGACTTAAAAATACCTTCTTCAGAGCAATGTGGGGTGTTGAAGGGGTCCCACCGGGACACCCCCACACCATGTCATCCTATAGGCTCCATATAGGTTCCAATAGTCTAATACCCAACGAGCATCTGTGGTGTAATCTGGTGAACTGGCTCCGTGTGACCATTCTGCTGATGATATCATATTTCTGTCCCATGCTGATGGTTCTGTGACATGTCGACTGTGGGATCAGTGCTGATTGGCAGCTCAGATAATGAGATGCATTCCCACCATCTATCAATCTGCAGCGACAGCTTTGGCCTGTAGGTCGTTTCAGATTCTGAGATATGCCATCAATAATTCTCTAATTATACTAAGGTTAAAGACACTGAGCCGTTGCCACTGGAGTAGGCGTGGCTCAGCGGTGGGCGGGTTCCGTGGTGTAAGCTTCCTGTTTATTAACGGGGGGGTGAAATGATATCTTGAAGAACGTTGGCACAGACGGAAAGGGAAGGAGAGCAAACACTGAACTGTTTGTCTTAGCGCTGAGCAGCTAACTGCTGAGGCTTCTCAACCACACACTCGCCAGGTGAGTTGGCTCAGTGAGGCACTGGTGTCCCGTGTGACACGTCACACAGGTGTATATAAATCAAACACTGGATCAGACAAGCCAACATGTCTATGGATGTTCTACTCCGTTTTGCCTGGAGGTAGTTTCCACAAACTCACAGCGACTGACTATTTACGACATCCCAAACAACAGCTGCACTGTTTGCACCCTTCCTGGGCAGGAAATGACCAAATATGCCCACATAAACCTGAAACACGATCAAATCTCCCCACGTATCCTTAACCCATACACGACTCGCTATATTTCTGCATTGCATGCATATCCTCTCTGAAATGAGGGTGGAGGCCCCTGACACAAACCCCCCCCCAGCGCAGGAGGGAGACATACCTCCTCAAATGTTATCTCTGTTACATAACAGGCCGGATTGGTCGTTATCTCCTGTCATCTGGAGCCATTGATGCCCTCCTGCTGCTGATTGAGAGATTGTGTTATCGGTGGGGCCCCGGAGCCGGCCTGCTGCGCCGATGGAACGACAAGAAGAATCCACTTTACAGGAAAAAAAAAAACACTCTGCACACACACACACACACACACACACACACACACACACACACACACACACACACACACACACACACACACTCACACACACACCTGTGCATCCAGGGAGTATAGGGATACAGTTACCTGCAACTACACAGAATCAGCAAAACATTTGTGTAGCTTTGCAGCCAATCAGAGGAGTTTTTACCTGAATACCTGAACTGTTTGAAGGTGTGGAAAGAAAACTACTAGAAGCAAGAATTAAATGACTCCAACCACATAATCTGAGTCTCAATGTGCTCCCTGATCCCAGAATGATTTTATAAATGCTACTAGCTTTAGCATCACCCCTATGATGTGGTATCTGCTCATCACACCTCCTGATCGTACACCTGAGCTCCAGCAACTGCCTTTTAGCTTAGCGGCTAATGTGAGGATTTCAAGTCAAGGGAATGGAATAAACAATAGATGAATTTATCGTAATGTTGAAGCATAATTTATGCAACTCAATGAAATGTATAACAAGCATTTTGATTTGACAGCAGAATTTTTCTCAGATTTTACAGAACAAATGTTTCTTTCCTGATGAGATTTCAGAGATTTGAATCTACAAACTCCCGCCCACGGATGTGGTCGACAACAATCATGGCACAACTGTAAGTATTTGATAAATTGCTTCATCTGTATCTGCCGTGAATCTCGTAACGACCCAGATGCTTTGCATATTTTGTATCACGAGTCAAAGTCACAAACACGAGATCAGTTTCTCTCTGCAGGCCTTTGTGCTCCTGAAAGCAGAATCAGTGGACCGAGTCTTGATGCTGCAGAGACCAGAAACCTTGAGCAGATCTGGTGAGATCCGGTCTCACTGATGCTGTATCCATCCGCCAACACATAAAGAACAAGATCCGGTCTCGCTGATGTTGTATCCATCCACCAACACGTGGTAAAGAACGTGATCCGGTCTCACTGATGTTGTACCCATCCATCCACCAACTAGCGGTGGTGTCCTGAAGCACGGCTCGTATCTCAGATTTTTGCTCGTATGTCAAACAAATATGGACAGAGCGACGAGTCATATCTCAAATAACTGGTATGTTGAGCAGCTCGTATCTCAAGGTACTTCTATGTGTGTGTGTGTGTGTGTGTGTGTTAAGATAAAAACCAGATTTGCTAAATGGACTTAACTGGATCTATATTGCTCAACTCCTGCGGAACAAAGCAGGCTACTTCAGCAGATACCCTACACAGCAATAGCATGCACTGATGACTAAAAATCAAAAGTTGTTGTGGGGTCACCTGAGCAGGAGACAATCTTCATCTGATTGCTGAGTAGAACTTTATTGACCCACATCAGCATCACAGTGGGTTTTATCTTATCTTATAGTGGGTCTGGTTTAGACTAACCTTGTTTACGCTGCTGTAGCCGCCTCCCATTGGACCGCCATGATGACATCACCCTTTTCTCATACTCTATCTGTTTGATTGCAGAGCCTCTGCTCTGTTTTGTCATTTCATTGACATCATTGCACAAACCACTCACCACAATCAACGGCCAATCGGTTCCTTGACCCGTTGGCGACAGACCGATCGCCAGCCGTTGGGTTAATACACGACTTAATGTCTCCGTGAAAGCGTCTCGCAGATGAGATGAGGTGATGAAGGTGAGGTTTTCAGTAACAAAGACAGGACGAGGCTTGTTAGCATGCATGACTTTGACTTTCTGGTTCTTGTGCTCTATTCTTACAAAATTGGAATTGACTAATGGCTTTGTCCCAAAACAAACAAGAACATACCTGCACATACTCCGGTACCCAACTGCACCATAAATGAACACGGTAAAAGCATCCATCATAACCTTTATTACATCTTTATAAGCTCTAAGGCCACTTGATGGAGGGCGTGTCTCCATCTACAGTTTGTTTAAATTCAATCAAACCAAAGTCCAAAATCCGAGAAGACAAGAGAGGCATCAGACAAGCTTCCCCCAGAGCTCTGGAAGGAAAGAGAAAAGAATCAGGCATGTGATGAGCAGACGACGAGCTCTTATCTTTCACTAGAGAGTTCACGACTTCTCTCCAACGATAACAGCAGGAATTGCTTAAAAGCACAACAACATTCCTGCCGGTTCTTTCCCCTGTTTGAAGACAGGCTGCCTCCACTGATGGAGGACACAGATACAGGTGAGAACGCCGAGGCTTATCGCACCTGACAGTGGCAGCAGGAGGAGTGTCTCCAGTCCAGGTGTGGTCATGGTCTGGTCTCTGCTGAGTCAACATCACCTGCAAAGGTTCTGGATGGTTCCAGACCCCACAAGTAGAGATTCTGAATGGTTCCAGACCCCCCAGGTAGCGATACTGGATGGTTCGAGACCCAAAGGTAGAGATTCTGGATAGTTTGAGACCCAAAGGTAGAGATTGTGGATGGTTTGAGACCCAAAGGTAGTGATTCTTGATGCTTCAAGATCCGAAGGTAGAGATTGTGGACAGTTCCAGACCCCACAGGTAGAAAATCTGGATGGTTTCAGACCCAAAAGTATAGATTCTGAGTGGTTTGAGACCCAAAGGTAGAGATTTTGGAGGTTTCAGACCCCACAGGTAGAAAATTGGTTTTTTTCCAGACCGCAAACGTCTTTAAACTAATTAATCTGCTGGAAACTTTATTTCCTGTCATATTTTAACCTTTAATGACAGTAACTTTATATTTAGTAGCTAGTTTAGACATTTAAAATGTGTCAAAGACTCTTTTTTTTTGTCGGATTAGCAGAAACGGTTTTAAAGTTCAACGTCAGCAGCTGGACTACAAGCCCGAACTCAGCTTGAAGTATTTTTTCCTGTTTGTTTGTCGAACTCTAGCAGCAAAATCACAAACGACATCGACACCTTCCTGCTGATGTCATCATTAGGTGTCAGTGTCAGCCCCCCCCCCCCCAATTCCAATCACATGGCATTAAAATGACCACTTAAAAGCTCAGAAAGGGGAGGGATTAAAAAGTTTCTGCATTATTAGTGGAGGAGGCCGAGCTGGTAGGTGTAACCCCACTGAACAAAACACACATCATAGACCGGCCCATGTCTGTCAGCCTTCCACCCTCACACATACACGCACACACACACACACTGGTTCCTGGGTGTGTGTGGGACAGTAGGTCTAACTTCCTCTGCTGGATCTTTAATCCCTTTTCTTCTCCCGCTCCTCGTCTCGCCAGGAAGAAACCATGACAGACACATCCACCAACATGCGGACGAAGCTCCCGATCACCTGCTTCATCCTGGAGATCATCCTCATCATCCTCTTCGGCACGTTGGTGCAGTACGACTACGAGACGGATGCAAGGGCGTGGCATAACAAGACCCACTTCGACTTCGAGAACGACTTCTACTACCGTTATCCAAGTGAGTGTCCTGCAGAGGTCGGGGGTCCAGGGTCGGAGGATGGGATGTAAGCCTTCGTCTGGGTCTCCAGATTATGAACAGGGGTTAAAATACAGAGATGTTTGTAAATCCGCAGATAATCACTGCAGCCACTTAGAAATTGAACATATTCACATCCCTTTGTGAATTCTAATACCAATAAAATGCATTAACAAGTAAAAGATTTGACTTATAGTTTTCTTCAGGATTCAGATCTTTAGAAGTGAAGAAGTTAAATTTGACTTGGATCTGATCTCAGGTCTGTCTGGATTATCTGTCATCTCAGCAGGGAGTTTAAACATTGTCGATCACCAGATGCAGAATCACATTCAAATCAGACACTGATGCGTGCTGGATCTGATGGTGATGGGATTGGTTTGTTTTTGTACAGTTATTGTCGACATTATGCATGAAGTGATAAGCACACATCACAATGGTCCCATAAAGAGTCACTCGAGACATTCTGGATCTGGATCACCACCAGAATCTGAAGCACTGATCCTGTGTCTGTGTCGGTGACAACTTTCTGAGTCCTGCCAACAGCGTCTGCGTAGAGGGGAAAACCTCTACACCATAGCTGTGTTTTAAAGGGACCGTTTTGTATCGGCTGAACTTTTCTTGCACGCTTTTTATTTTGTTGAGATGTTCTGCAAATTATTATTATTCATATTTACCAACCCATCAAATTAAGACTCATCATGAGCGAGTCGTAACAAGTCACCTGGGCGTGTCCTAACCAGGTGTGGGGTTGTCTCCAGGTAGAGCTGAGGATGACAGCTCTTAATGCGGCTTAAATTGTTGCCCCCCCCCCAGCCCTGCCCCCACATTTGTCAATCAGTGAATCGTATTTTTCACCTCAGCTCGCCTGCAGGGTTTAAAGCAGGTAATTCGTCCTTCAGTATGTGGGTAAATGTGACAGTTCAAAATACACTCATAAATAAATTACGTAGAGGTCAAGAAGGTCTGAATGCTTTTTTGTTATGTGTGGTGCTGAAGTGCCCTTGAGCAAATTCTTGTCAACGCAAGGCAGCTGAAACTCTTCTCAGTACCTGAGAGTGACCTATGACCTCTGACACGGGACATCATTAGTGTCTCTCATATCAAGAGTTGAATGTTTGTTCTGGTGGAACCGGCGTCACGTCAGAAACACTAAAGGTTTTTTTTCCACGATAAAGAACCCGGCTGCCTTTAGCGTGCTAACATGCTAAGGTAAAAAAAACAACATATCTGTTCACATCAGCATGCTGGTATCAACATGATAACCTCACATGAGGATCATGGTCACCTGTTGTTTTCAGCAGGTCAGCAATGTCATTGAATGCTAATGCTAACAGGCTATGTTCAAATGGCGATCTTGGTAGGAAATACACTTGTTACTGTCAAAGTCGATGAGACGCAGGTGAACGGAGGGTCAAAGGTGTCAGTCATTAGAAATATGACTCGTAGCTGGCTGAGAGGCATTGAAGGAAAAAACAGCCTATTTAGTAAAAAGTGCATATTTAATTTAATATCTTGATTGCATTTACTCTTTGTTTGACTTTATTTCATGATAAAACCTGTCATAGGACACAGACACAACCTATAACTTTAACTGTAAGTTTTATTTCCTCTTAAATCTCTTCCACCCTGAGGCTGTTTTCTTTCCTTAGGTGAGAGAGCAAAGAGAGGAAAGGAGTTTGTTTGTGTTTCCCTCAACACTCTGAATGAGGGTTTGGAAACTTTTATTTCTCCCTATTAGCAGAAATATTAATAAAAAAACATCAGAGTGGATTCAATCCTCTTCACCTGCCAATGAGACAAAGGGTTGTCAGCTGTATTCCCTCCAGCCAGCAGCTGAAGTGCTAGATGTGCTAGCGTTAGCATCTTCGTCTTCTAGACGCTCATCTAATTAGTTTTGTGGAAACAATGCAGATATTGCAATTTTGTGCTGATTTTCAGCGTTGCCACGGAGACTCTGTGTCCCAGATAATAATTTGGTACTGATTATTTCCCTGTCAATCAGTGCTCAGTAGTAGAAAGGTCATGTGATTGGTGCCATTAGACTACAGAGTTTGGAACACAGCCCTCGAAGTGATCTTTGTGACTTTATAAATAGGTTTGTCCATTAATTAATGTAGGGCACTATATACTATAAATTTACAGACCTCAGAATTGCCAAATTGGACGTAAAAATGAGTAGAAAGCATTAATTTATCCTGGATGTCTGGAAGACACCAGCTCTACCCAGCCAAGGCCAGCTTTCCATGTATGACACCCTCCTGGATGTCTGAACCTGAAAATGTATCCGGGCCAAAAGGTCAAAGGAGACACTGGTAACACCTCTGTCTACTCATGTCAATAGTTGGTCACCATGGTAACAATAGCCACAGTGCAATACTTGGACCACCTAAGAGCTAGAAAAAAGTGCTAACCTGAAGTCCTGGTGCGTCAGTTCACCACTTTGTTCGCTCCATCCAGCCTTTGTGGAAAATGAATGAGAAAAAAAATGATATGACCAACAAGAAAAGAACGACAAGATTAGCTGATTTTCTGCATTTAAAATAAATAAGAATATTTTAAGATTTCGGTTTTTTTAGTTGCAAAAAAAATTGTGACCTAGCTCTGTAAATTAAAATGGCTATTCTGACACTTTTGTTATTTCACCAGGTGATTAAAAGATAAACAGGTTATTAAATTATGTATTTGTTAGTTGCAACCACAGAATCGAGGTTGGGGTAAAAATTTGATAGCACCAATCTCTCATGTAGAGTGGAGTGTCGTCTGCATAGAGTATTAAGTCAACACAGTGCTTTCAGGTGTTTCATAGTGACAGAATGTAGAACCAGAACCATCTGACTATCAGAAGCTGCAGTGACATTCAGACATAAAAAAATAAAGCTGTGAAGGCATAAAGAAAAGGTCAAATACGCTGGTTAGATAAGTCCAACAATATCCGGTCCATTTACGTTGTCGTTTCCCCCGTCTTGCAGGTTTCCAGGATGTGCACGTGATGATCTTCATCGGTTTCGGTTTCCTCATGACCTTCCTGCAGCGTTACGGCTTCAGTAGCGTGGGCTTCAACTTCCTCATCGCAGCCTTCTCGCTGCAGTGGGCCACGCTCATGCAGGGCTTCTTCCACGGAATGCATGGCGGCAAGATCCACGTCGGGGTGGAGAGGTAGGTGGAAAACACAGGGTGAATGCACCACACACACCTCTTTGTTTTCACCTCTTTATAATTTTACACTTTAAAACATCACAGAGTGAAAATCTACATAAAACAGGTGCAGAAACTATTTATTTATTAGTCTTTTGAAAGAAATCGTGTTTTTCTGGTTTTGGCCTCTTGGGGGCGCTGTAAACACAAAACGTTTACTCAATTCTGCCCCTTTTAGTATGATCAACGCTGATTTCTGCACCGGCTCGGTGCTCATCTCATTTGGAGCCGTTCTGGGTAAAACCAGTCCCATCCAGCTGCTGGTCATGGCGATGTTCGAGGTCACGCTGTTCGCCATCAACGAGTTCATCCTGCTGAGTCTTCTGGGGGTGGGTTTCTGACCAGCTGAGCGACTGTTCTGGTGCATGAAGAAGATCTCCATGTGATGATATCTGTGTGGTGGTTGACTCCCAGGCCCGGGATGCTGGCGGCTCCATGACCATCCACACGTTCGGGGCCTACTTTGGCCTCATGGTGACCCGAATTCTGTACCGGCCCAACCTGGACAAGAGCAAACACAGGAACTGCTCCGTGTATCACTCCGACCTGTTCGCTATGATTGGTGAGTTGCAGCTTTTAGGTCCAACGAAAATACTGAGAAATTTGGTAAAAATTGTTTAAAAAAATTCTCTAAGATGAGAATTTTTGAAATAGTATTGCAAATTTTGTGAGGAAATTTATTAGGGATTTTTGAAAAATTGATAAACTCAGTATATTTATTTTGTTTCAGGCAGGAAACATAAAATGTTGCTCTGCATTGGTTCTTATCATTGGAAAAACGCCCTCCATTCTCCTTCTAGTCAGAAAATTTCATAAAGCTTTTGTGTCCCACTTACTTGACCCGTCGTTTATCTTAATCACACTTTCATTTAATTACTAAAAATCGGTTTTTAAGGAATTGTTTATAAATTAATAAGGTATTTTTGCAGAGTTAAAAAAAAGAGGCCAAAAACAATTTGTGAAAAATATGAACTGCAGTAATAATAATAATAATAATAAAATAAAATAGAAATAATAAAAATAACAATCACAGTAAATTTCTGATTGACAGGAAGTGTAAAGACAAGACCAAGAAATGAGAATAAAATAAAACTTTTTTTTTTAAACGGCATGTTTAATCTCAGATGGGGCTAAAGAACGGTGTCTTTCTTCTTCAGGTACCCTCTACCTGTGGATGTTCTGGCCCAGCTTCAACTCGGCCATCACGGCCCACGGAGACGACCAGCACCGCACCGCCCTCAACACCTACTACTCCCTGGCAGCCTGCACCATGTCCACCTACGCCATGTCGGCCCTGACGGCGCACGACGGCAAGCTGGACATGGTGAGGATGCTAGGATAACGTTAGCAATGTGATGTGGATGATGATGACATCACAGCAAGTGATAGACGCACCTCTTAGATGTGTCCCAATTCGTGATTCTGTTCTCGGTTAATTCAGCCAGCGCTTTGACGGGTGTCGCAGCTTTTATGGGGACACATGATGACGAATTACAAATTAAAACTACAATCACAGGTTCTATATTTTTGTTCACGTGGAAAATCTAAATTTGAACTGTGTTAATTTACCCGTTGAAAGTGTTCTTTGTGGATCTCGTCGTGTTTCCATCCATCCTTCAACATCAAATCTCTTCATCTGTCAAATTTAAAAAATGTGCACCACAGATAACGAGATGAGACCTTCTCATTCAGACAAAGAGCGTGTTTCTGTCACGGCCTCGTTCACGCGTCACGCACACGTGGCAACCGACAGGTGAGCCGTTAGCGACGAGCTGATTGGCCGCCTCTGAGCTCTTCTGTCTCCGGGCAGATCGACATCAGCGCTGGAAATGTCCCGTCTCGCTCTCAGGATGGTTCTCAACTGAGCGTGACCACACGGCGTCTGAGCATTGAGGGAGGGGTTACCTCTGCAGGTCACACCCTGATTGGTGTAGAAACACGCACCTGGAATTTATTTTGACCTTCATCGTTACTTTAAAACAGTTTCATGTTTTTATTGCATCACTAAACTCCTTCATAATAATTTTAACAAGGGTGAGACCCCCTCCCTCTTTGACCTGAATATTTCATGTTTTATTTCTGTTTTTTTATATGCACATATTTCAGAATGCATATCATTTAATATCTGTTTCTGATTTTACATCTAGAAACGTCTTTTCTTCCTCTTTAGGTCCACATCCAAAACGCCGCCCTGGCCGGGGGAGTTGCCGCGGGGACGGCCGGGGAAATGATGCTGACGCCGTACGGCTCCATGATCGTCGGCTTCCTGGCTGGAATCATTTCTGTCCTGGGCTTCAAGTATCTCACCGTAAGGACGATTATTTTATGATTAGACCGGATTAAACCAGACGTTTCATTCCATCCACTCTCCTTTTTTATCTCCTTTCAGCCTTTCTTGGAGGAAAAACTGAAGATCCAGGACACCTGCGGGATTCACAACCTGCACGGCATGCCCGGCGTCCTGGGCGCCATCGTTGGCGCGGTGACCGCTTCCCTGGCGACGGTGGAAGTCTACGGAGGAGGGTGAATAAACATGACATTTGTGCTGCTGTGGACACAAACACCTGATGGGGGGCGGAGAGGACGGGGTGGCTGGGCCTGAATTTCCACATTCTGCAGCTCGAGCGAGATAATCTGCAAGGGTTCGGCTGCTGGGCTGTGATTGGTCGCAGATAGCATCGCCGTGACTCCGCTGACAGGTCGTCACATTCCATGGGCGGCGTGACGCTTTCGGACCATCTGACGTCCTGCTGTCCGTCTGTTTCAGGCTGAGAGACGTCTTCCCTGATGTGGCCAGCAACAAAATCGACGCGTCCTATCAGGGCAGCATGCAGGCCGTCTCCCTCGCCGTCACCCTGGGTGTCGCCCTGCTGGGCGGGCTCATAGTCGGTGGGTGACACATCCTCCTCAGCTGTTTATGGTGAAATGTGACAGAACCTTTAACGGTACCATCTGTGACACGACCAGAATAAATATAGAAATATAGATTAGAAGTTCTCTCAGCGTTGAGTGTTTTATAAAACTACCTTCTGTCTGATGGACCCACCACGAATACGATCCGGTTTTCTTTCCAGGTTTGATCCTCAAGCTGCCCGTCTTCGGCACGCCTCCGGACGCCGCCTGCTTTGAGGACAGCGTCTACTGGGAGGTGAGTCGGAATGAACCGACTCCTCTGTGATTGACTCTACTGTCATGTCTTCATGGTGAAGCAGCGTTAAAGAGCAGGCCACCAGATGGCGCCGTTGTCCTTCCTGTCTGTCCATCTACAGATTTAATACAGACAAATAAAAACAGAGTTTGAGGAATTACTGGGAAAACTTCTTCATTCCTGTCAGTGATCAGAAAGAGCAGATCTGTTTTTTCTTAATTTTTGACATTTGCTTTAATTTCTCGGGGAATAATTCATGGATTTGTATGGAAACTGATGTTTGGGAGTTTGTGTTGATGACTCTGTTTTAAAAATCCAGAGGCATCAGATTTAAACATCTACCTTTAAATATTTCTTACAAGCCTTGAGTTTGAAGAAAAATTAAATAATCTGATTGCCGTCCGCTTTGGGCCCAAATGCTAACTCTTCTGGTATCTGTGAGTAGCTGAAGTCATCAGTCGTCTCTTCTCTTCCTCTCAGGTTCCCGGAGAAGATCTGAACCACGACGGGCAGCTGACCGTGGTGAGGATCGACGAGACTGAGAAGCTGAACAGTCCGATGGCACAGTGAGGTATCAGCATCCTGACGTTCACACCCTCAGACGGTTAAAAACTGGGTTCAAGTCCCAAAGAAAGGGACAAAGTCACATTTTTTTATCCACAAATGAAAAAGAAACGTTCCTGTTTGTCCACTGGAGGGCGGTGTTGAGCCGCAGCAGCGCCACAGGCCTGATGATGTTGATGATGATGATGATACGTGTATTTGATGAAAGCTGTGGTCTAATTGTCCCCTAAACCAGGCCAAGACACAGAGGTTTAATTTCAGCTTTCACTTTGAACCAAAGACAAAGGGGCTCCTCGCTCGGAAGGGACCGCCTCCCTGCCTCCATTTAAAAGCCTTTATTTTCCCAGCCAACAGATTTTATTTTCTTTATTCTACATGCAGAAGTATGATGTTTTCTATTATCTCCTAAAATTTTAGGGTGGGGATTTCTTGTGATTTCTCATATTAAACCGTGTGATTAGTTTGACTAGAAATGTCCTTTGTTGGTTATTTAATTGTTGAATAGGACTGAAAAAAAGGGCCTCATTGTATTTGGAAATAAATCACAGCTGCATTCTGTGTCTGGATGTTGTCAATAAAGCGCTGAAATGTGTGTTTGTGTCATTTGACGCTGGGCTGACTTTTATTTTGACGAGGTGTGAAGCGGAATAGAACCATAAATCACATTTTCTGGCGACATTTTCAGGAAGTTAATCGATCGATTCTTGTGTTTTTATTTCTTTTTGAGTGATTCAGCTGTTTTATAAAAATCCCACAGCAACAGGGTCGGGTCTGTGCTGGTGATGAAGACGAGTCATCATCATACCTCTTCCTCCTGAAGGCCTGGGTGACTGGGTGATCAGCAAAACCTTCACAAATTGATTTGTATGTGAATTATTGATTTCAAATTTAATAACAGGACGACTTTATGTTTTTTAAGTGGGGGTTGGGGGGGGGGTACGCATTCAGCTCGGGCCTGTGGTGACTGATTCATTTGTCACGTTGCTAATTTAGTGAAGCTAAACTTGAATTGTTCCACCAATAAGTCCTTTAAATCAATCAGGACTTAATAGCGAGGAGCCGGATCATCAATATGGTTTCTAAATCATCTGTGCATCTTTATCCTCATGAGATAATAGGGATTTAAATCACTGGCATCCATCACAGCGCTGAGGAATCGCCGTGTGTGTGATGCTCTTATTAATCCAGACTGTTGAAACATAAACAAGCACATTTTAAAAAATTAAAAATGTTTTTTTTTTCCTCCTGGATTATTCCCCCCCCCCCCAGCCTGCTTTCCTCATCTTTTAATCTCTTACCATACTTCAAGGACGTCTTTACTGCTCCGTGGCGTCACGCTGGGGGGGGGGGCCCTTACGACTTACAAGGGCCTGCCTGAACCCCCTCTCCGCCTAAAACACCCCCACTTGATTTGGTGGTGCTACCTTGGCGTGAACGGGCGCCGCAGCCGTTTCCCAGGCAGGAGGAGACAGGTGGACAGCTGTTTCCTGAATAGACACTCACTGTGAAGAGCTTAATTGAGCTTCATAGGGCTAATTAAAATGCAGAGAAAAATTATCATGATTATGGTAATTATTCTTTTGTCTCTTGCATCTTCCGGAGATGTGCTTGTTTTTTTTGTGTCATACCTGCGAGAAAGTCCCGGAGAAAATAAAAGTGTTTGTGGCGTGAGCCTCGCTGCAGCAGGAAAAAAACTTTCGTGTTTAAGTTTTTACTACTTATTCTAACCTGCATAATAACATGTCATTAAAAGCCGTGGAAAAAATTGTCTTTGCATTCGAATGATCCTCCTGGGTGGCGTTTAGAATACGTTTAAGGTTCAAATCCTCAGTGGTGCAGGTTGAACCATAATGTCTGTAATTCAGACACAATAAAAACCACCACAGGGCCGTGGAGAGAAGACAGAGCTGCCCTTACAGTTGTTTTGGAGACGTGGGCGTCTTTGTTCTGTCGCCACATGGTCTCCATGTCAGGCTTTGACAATCAGTGACTTTTATTTTGAAATTTACCCGCCATTTGAATATCTTCCTTTCCGTTCGTCTTCTCCAGGTGTGTTTGACTGGAATCACAGAATCCTCTCGTTTTAAACCTAAATATTAAAATTCTGACACATCATTTTAATATTTTAATATTTAATATTTTTACCACATAAAAAAAGTTTATATTTTTTCAGGTTTATTTTTCCTGGTTTGGTTTATTTGATCTGGATAGAAGGGATGCATTGTATTTATGAGATACAGTATATGAAACAAAACAAAAAAAACTACTGAACCAGTTCCCATGATGCTTTGTGGAGGGGGTTGGGCTTGAGTTGGGTGAGATAACCTCACTCATCCAGGCTGAGCCGAACCTCCAGCCTCCATACAGAAATCATCATAGTAGCTTCTAAGCTAAATGTATTAGCATGCAGCAGCTCTGCACAGGTGATATGGAGCTCTAAATGAGCTTCTAAGCTAGAACCTGAGGAGAATGACGTTATTCAATGTTCATTTCTCCAAAGTGTTGGAGCGTGAAGCTCCATCGATGCTGACGGACTCAGAAAGTCAGGCTGAGATCAGGATGATTAGATAATGAATGAATTTCCATGTTCAGGTGAATCCATCTCCATCCATCTTCTTCTATCATTTATTAACCGATGAAGACCTCTGCACTGCAGGGATATTACAGCAAATTGAAGAACCCCCCCCTGAAAACAACTCCACTCCTGCTTCATGTCATCAGGATCACACCTGATTACCAGCGGTCTTCAATAGAACATCAGGTGTGGATCCATTGGCCCACATTAGCTCATCACATGACACTCTTCATCCTGGGGATGATGATGATGATGATGATCAGCGCCTCATGAAGCCTCAGCTTACAGTTTGCTGTCCGTCACGCCTCTCCGGAGGGGAACCTAATGGGTTAATAGAGTCCCTCAGGACCAACCGGTCCCCTGTGGGACCCCTCACCCGCTCCAGGACCATAAAGGGTTAAACCCACCAAAACTGTGAAAATAAAATACCATAAAAAGTACCAAACATGATGACATCATGAAATTAGTGCAAACACTTTTAAATGTTATCATTTCAACATAAATATAATGAAGAAAAACGTCTCCTAAAATCTACAGAAGTTCGCATAAATTAGCATCCCTTATAGAAAAGACACTGATAATCATTTGATTGCATAATGAGCCCGTGTGCTTCTGTTTGGGCTGAGAGTCTTCACAGTGGAAATTACACTCCCAGCATAAATATCAACACTTTGCTGGTGCATCTGGAAGAAGACGCTCGTCACAGTTAATTTAAGTTTTCGAGGAGTCGTTCTGAAAAGTGTTGGACCCTCCAATCAACTCCGTATCGTCGTCCTTGGAAAATATGGAAATCTGCAAATGTTTGAGCTGCGACTGGAAAACACGACGCGACGCGGGGAGAAATTAAACCCAGAAGAAACGCCTTTTCTCTCGCCGCCGCTCGACGGAAAGTTTCTACATGACTAAACATCTTACCTTTTACGTCCCTTCAACCAAAATCTGTAGTTGTGAAGCTAAAGGCGTTAGCGTGCACCTGTAGCGCCCCCTGCTGTGTGCAGAGAGTGGTGCACTGCCCGGACATGGAGATGTAGTTTAGCAGCTACTGTGAGGAGTTCACCTGGACCTGGATCGTGTAGCCCCGCCCACGCCCAGCCCTTTTACACATCTGCCCCACCCCCTCAAAAAGGCTCATAGGGATCGATTAGCAGTTTTATTTTCACTTTATTTTCCGAGTCGCGTCTCTTTCCCCTCTTTTCCAGTTCAGTCTGTTTCCTCTCTTTCTATCTGTTCATTTGCCCTCAGCTGACTTCCTCCACTGAATGTCTATTGGGATCACCTGCGTCTGATTAGCTCCTCCCTCTTCTAGGTGTGTCTGTGGTCTCGTCATTGATGTTCTCGTTTTTTCTCCAAGAGTTTATTCCCTTTCCTCTCTGTAAGTATCTTAACCTCTTCCACCGACGCACCGACGGCTCAGCTCTGACTTCTCTCCTCCCCTCCAGATCGAATCCCAGAGCGACGCCGTGGCCAGAGCCCCGTCTGGAGGAGCAGCGAGCCGCTGAGAGGCTGATGGAGGCTGATGGAGGCCAGGCAGGAGGAGGACGAGCAGGGCAGCAGGTTGGTGATGCTCACTGGAACCCCCCCCACATGGGACACCTCTAAATATGCATCTTAAGAGCGAGTTCTCTCCTAAACACAACTTTCATTGCATCAACATCGGCTATTTTTGTGAGAATCATCTATTTAAATGAGCCTAAGGCTTAGGGGCCGTCTGACAATTATTATTGGGGTCAAACAAAGCAAAGGTCATGTAATGTTTTTCTTTTCATCCAGAGTTTGACAAGTTCAGTTTATTCCTGATATGTTTTTTCTAGCGCAACAATAATTTTTTCGGTATATTTCCTGAACACATCATTCATAATGAGAGGAGGAATTTGTTCCTGTTTATTTTGTGTGTTGCCATAGCTACCAGCTGAATGTAGCACAATCAGGTGTCTTCAATATTTTAGGATTGCTAATTTTTTATTAATCTTGTTCTCAGACATTTAATCAACATTTTACATTTTTCATACATTTTTATCATTTTATTAAATGCTTTTTATTTTTACTACAGGAAGTACTTTTATTTTTGTCAACGTGATTTTATCTTCCTGTCAAATGAATGTTTCTTTAACATATTTATGCCGGTTTTAAAGAGCTGAGTCACTTTTTGAGAATGTGGACGAGATATTTGAGAATTTCTAATAAAAAAAAGTCAACATTTTCGAACAATCCCTAAAAGGAAAATGACTTGTGTTATCAAAATTAGTTGCAAAACACATTTATTCAAAGAAAAATTCAGCCTGACTTGTTAAATTTACTCTCCGGTGTTTTCATTTTTATAATTTCAAAAAGATTTATTCTATTAAATTGAGATTCTATTCATCCTGCTGTAATTTGCAGACAGGGCCTTTAATTCTGGTGATATATATATATATATATATATATATATATATATATATATATATATATATACACACACACAAAGCTTTGCTTTAAAGAAGGTCTAAAATCATATTCATCATCATCTGAGTGACCAGGGATCAGGTTGGGGGCCGCCTCTAATCCCGGCGCCCCCCTGGCGCCGCCGGTGAGCTAACAAGTCGTCCCACCGGACCCATTAAAGAGGAAGAACCAACAAAGGCAGTTATTACACACCCCTTATGAAACACACCGGGGGTGAAGTGGTGGTGGGGGGGGGGGCGAGCCGGACACCAGCGGGACAAAAGAGCACTGACCGACCCCCGCCCCACCATCGCCCCCCAGTCCCATGCACCCTAACCCCCCCACCCCCCCACCTCCACCGCCGCGGCCTCCAGGCCAGTCGCCTCCACGGAGCGCATGCCTCCGAGGGGCTCGATTCATGGGGGTCGGCGGGGGTCAGGAGGGGTCGGGGGCTTCATGGCCTGTTAATTGAGTGAGTCCATTGAGGGAGTATTTGGCTCAGCAGGGCCTCGTCCGGGGGCCGGGGGCGGGGGGCCAGGGGCTGGGGGGGGGGGGGCGTGCTGCGGACGGAGGGAAGTCATGCAAGGCCAGAGAAGGAAGACGCTGATGGAACGAACCCGTTTAAAGACGTCGTAAATGTTTCCACCTTAAATTTAACTACGTAAAAAAATATTCATATTTTATTAATTGATCATCTTCATGGGAGAATTTAAATTTAAACGTTATAAAAATTAAGAATGAATTTGTTCTTACCTCCACCAAAGGCTCTGATTTTGACAACTGTTGGTCGGTTTTGTTCGTTTAACACTTAATAGATTTATTAAACTTAGTGGGAGGGCGTGTCCAGCATGTGACGTGGGGAGAACCAATTAGATTTAAGAGTGGACCCCGATAGAGGCGGAGCCATAAATGTACTTTTCATTTTCTCTGAAACGTTTTGGTTCTGGTCAAGCGGTGAATTTTTGAAATTGACCAGGAGTTTCAGCTTCAGACGTTTCTGAGTCACGTGACGGGAATTCTCAAGACACGCCCCCAAAAAGCAGGTGAAAACAGGAGTGGTGCGTTCAGGTTCCTCTGTTCGTCGGAGCGTTTCCGCACACTCGTTTGTGTGAACACGGAGACCCTCGTCTGTTTCTTTTTCTGAATTATTAAAATGAGCAGATTTTTGTTCTTTTAAGCCGCTAACAGCCCCCTGGGGGGCGGGGTCCTACTCCCCTCCCATGACACATGACCTCATCCTCATTCGCCGAAAAGACCGAAAAAGACGGCCGCTGATAAAAGGCCGAAGAGAAACCACCCGGAATCCAACGCTAACGACGAGAGGGAAAGATGGGGGTGGGGGGTGTAAATTAATGAGAGACGAATCTCAGCCAAATTAATATCCAGGTCATGGAGGTGAGGAAGAGGAGGGTGAAAAGATGGGCAGAGAGGAAGAGATGAAAGAGGAACGTAACACGATGGCCGTGGATACACTGATGGGAATTCTGTCCCTGTCTTTTCCCCATAAACCCCCCCCCCTTCAACCCTCCAACCCCACACCCCCCCAGCGCCCCGACCACAAACCCTCTTTGTGCTCCGCCCAAAAAAAAAAAAACCTTCATCAGACGCCAATTTGCATGGAGGCAACAAGCAACAACACTTTATTCTCCCTCCTGTGGGACAGGACAGCCGGGGCTCCTCCCCCAGCAGCGGCAACGCAATCCTTCTTCTTCATGAGCACACACACACACACACACACACACACACACACACACACACACACACACGCAAATGGGAGCATACGTGCAGGATGACATGAGGATGGATGTGCTTGTTTTATGATTCCCCCAGTGCACAGTACAGTGGACACACACACACACACACACACACACACACACACACACACACACACACACACACACACACACACACGGTCATTGCTCATGCATCCATAAATGCTGCACACACAGAAAAGCCTCACACGTCTCCCTTTTTGAGCGTAATTAAAACAGGAGGTGCTCACACAATACGCTTTTGTCTTAGGGCACGGCGAGGGGCGGGGGCGAGGGGCGGGGCGAGGGGGCCTCTGCATATTAATTAGGACGCTGTGGTGTGAAAGCCAATCAGGCGTGTTAAACAGATGACATAGTGGAACAAATGCGGCCCTACTTTTCTCGCCGTTCTCCCACGGTGGCGCATGGATACGGGCGGTGCGCGCCGTGACTTCCGTGCGTGGCGCGCCGCCAGCGCTTGGAAATTAGCAGCAGTGGCTGCTGGGAGGAATTAGCGGCCCCGAACAAAGCAGGAAGGCGGCGTGCGACTCAGCGGGGAGACGGGAGGCGGCGCCACTCTCCAACCAGTAGGGGGCGGAGTTGAGTCAAACAAACTCAAGCTCAGCGGCTCGTTTTTGTTTGTTTTTTTTGTTTCTTCCCATGATCCTCAGCTTTCCGACTAATTAAATGAATGTAAATCAGGAAGTTTTGGGGGTTTCTGATGCGGCCTTTTCACAGCCAATCAGAGGGCATCACCTGAGGGCGTGGCCTCTGATGCCGAACTCCCCTGACAACAAGAACCGTTAGCTGGGATTTAAGCGTCAGATGTTGGCTCCAAACCGTACACATCTGTGGTTATCAATAACGGGGTGGCGGGGTGGGGGGCTGGCGTGCGGGCGGCGCCCCTCTTTCTCCTCCATTCACCAGGCAGTAAAAAGACAACAATTCAGGTGTTATAAATCACCGGCGGGGGCGGGGGCAGAGCGCTGGCGAGAGGCTGTCAGGCTTGGACAGCGGCGAGGGAGACCTCCAGCGCCCTGCCAACGTTTTTCATCCTGCGGGGGCCACCCAGCGCCGCCTGACGTGGGCAACCCCGACCTCTTTGTCTTTCCCGCTCGATTTCCCTTTTCTCCGCCGCTGCTTTTCTCCGGCGTTCTGTTTGCTGGCGACGTTTGCGCCCCCACTTCCTCCTCCACCTCCCCAACGCGCCAATGGAGTCAGTCGTCTTCGGTTAATCTTTCTCGGCCTTTCTTTTCTTTCTCGTTGGCCACCTTTTCCCTTCCTCTCTGCCACCCCCCTCCCCCCACCTCTTCTCTGCCAACTCACCCTACCCCCCCTCCCTCCCCAGCCGCTCTACCCATCCCTCTTCGCCGTTTCCCGGGCGAGTGGGCAGTTTGCCGCCGCTGTCTTTCGATCTCCGCTGCTGGCACTGGCTTCTGAGCCGTCGGCCCAGTGTGTGCCGAGGGGAAGCTGCGTGTGAGCAAACGGGTGCCCGCGCCCCCCCAACCCCACCCCCGCCCGCCACCGCCGCCACAAAGGGGCTTTTCTTTGCCCATCAATGGCTTCCATTAACGACGGCCCCCTCTGCCTCTGGAGGGGATGTCGGGCTTCCCGAGATGGCACACAGAGACGGCCATTAGGGGCAGGAAGCCGGGGGGCATGATGGGAGCGCTGCCAGGGCAAGGAGAGGGGAGGAGGGGGCTGGGGAGGGCATCAGGCCCCCACCCCTGCCCTAAAGTACGTGTTTGTTCGGCCGGGCTCAGAGGCTTCAGCTGCTGCAGGCGGTGTTTACCGCTGGTGATCGGTTATCAATGGGAGCGATTGGTTCTACCGGCTGGGTTCCAAACCCTTACGGGTGGCGGACCAATCAGAGCGCTGCTGCAGCATCGAGAGTGAGACTACGTTACCCATCAATCATTGCAGCAGCTGGTACCCAAGATGCAAAGGTGTCCGTGGTGACACGTCCAATCAGAGGACACCCCAGGTATGATTCCGAAACAAATGGGATAAATGACTAGGAGGCCACGCCCCCATATGGGCGTGTCTAGTTTGAACAAGGAAGTGACGTCCAGACTTTGGGTGGTGGTGGTGGTGGTGGTGGTGGTGGTGGTGGCGGGGGGCGTTGAGATTCGAGTCGACCCCCCCTACGTCTGCATGGGGTAGGAACCCGTCTGCAGCCGTCTTCCTGTGGGCGGGGCCAGCGACCATCATGTAATGAGATCACAAACGTGGATGTGAGAGGAGGCGGGTTGGGCCTTCTTGAGGGAAGGGGCCGCCCTGTGGGGGGGGGGGGGGGGCAACCAGCGGGGAGGATGCCGGCCTGGACGACCAGCATCCACTGATCTAATGACGGGCCGGCTTCAGAGCGGCGCTGGCTTCCTTTGGACCGCGGCAATTACCTCAGAGGGGGGGGGACAGTTGATGGACAAGTCTATTATTAGCGTGTGAGGAGCGCCGCGGCGCCTCAAAGACGCCAGAGAGAGGAAAGTCTTGAAGGAAGTGGCAAATGCAAAGTGAATGCTCGTGCTATGCTTCATTGGTCCAATTGTGGCCATGTTGCTTTCTTCTGCCGCCGTCGCCCCCCCGCCCCCCCTCAGGAGCAGAAACGTCTCCTCGCCGCCGCCGTTCGCAATTACACCTCACGGGAAACAAAAAGGGGGAGCGCGCCCCTTCATTCAAGGAGGAAAAATCAAGGGTACCTTCCAGCAGAGCAGAGCCCCGCCCCCGTTGCCCCCCCCGTCCCCCCTGATCGACCCACCTATCGTTGTCATCATCAAGCAGCAGGGGGGGGGGGGGTCACTAGTTGATTGGACTCCATTTTCAAACACTCGTCTCAATGTGGGCCAATGAGCTTCCAGCTGGAACGTTGTTGAGGTGATGATGTGATCCCGGTTTGTCGTTCCATCAGCCGCCGCGCGGCGATCGATAATCAGAAGGGGGGGGGGGGCAGAGAGGAGCGGTTTGGAAAAATGGAACATCTATTGTTCATCTTCATCTTCTGAGGAAGATGATTGGATGCGACAGAAGGCTCCAGAGCAGCAGCTGATTGGAGGATAAGTGCAGTTTCTGCAGTACCTGTGTGGAGGTTTGATGTTTAATTTTCGGAGCCTCTCATTGGTCGAAGCGATGCACCTTGGCTTCACATAGGAAAGCTACGTCTGTTAGCAGTTTTCTCAAATGTACGTGTGCCCTCTAGGTCCATCAGGCTAAAGGGCCATGCAACCGTCCTCGTCAGCCGCTCCTCCTCTTCAGCCAATCACTGTTAGCCTTTCAGATTATAATCCCAGCATGTGTCCACATGAGGCTGAGATTAGGATCTGATTAAATTGAGTTCTGATGGATTCTTTTGGCGTCACAAAGTGAACAACACTAATGGTTCTGTTTGGACTCCATCATGTCTTCATATTTGATTTAATCTCTTCTTTAGTCGTCCTGTTCTTTATTTCTACACACTTAAAAAGGAACTCGTCTTATTCTTTTTGCACATTAAGGATTTTTTTCTTCTCTCTTTAACATTGTGGCACATGTTTCAACATTTCGGTTTATTTCACATCAGCGATCAAACATTTTTTTCTTCAGTCCTGTCCTTCTGGCATTAGAAATTATGTCTTTATGACTTCAGAGGAATATAAGTGTGTGAACTGTTAGTAAATCGTAAAACGCTCTGATTTCTGACTGAACATGAACGCCTCTCAGTCCCTGAACCCAAATTTCTTTCCAGCTTTTATTATTTTAATAGAATTTCCTTTAAATTCAAAGCAAAACTTCAAATTTGGATTGATGTAAAATTAATTTTAGAACATTCAATCACAAGACTTATCCCCCCATGATCTGATGAAAACTGAATTTTATTCTTAGAAATTTTATCGTGTGGCAAAATACCCTAGAGAAATTGAAATCAATCAATTGAAAAGATCAATAATCACAGAATCCATTCTATATAAGGGTTTTTCTCCTGAAGGTGAAGTGATAGAAATTGAACAATTCAATTTTTTTGTTTTTTATCCCTGTGGAATAGCCTGATTAGTGATTGATCATCAGCCTGCCATCATAATCGATCAGGATAAATGGAACAAGTGTTGGAACCCTTCCTGTTTCGATCAGGCGGTGCAGACATCGGTGCATCATCTCCAGGGAGGTGATCAGATTGAATTCCAGCTGATTGATTAATTGATTGATTGATATATTGATTGACTGCTGGAGGAATCATCCTCTGGAGTGTATTTACTGCTTGTTCAGCATCTCTCCTGTTTTACCGACTGGTCTCCTTTTATCTATAATTTCACATCCTGCATCTCCTTGAGGCCAAAGAGATTTCAATTTTTAATGGAGTGGAAAAGTGTATCTTAAATGTTTTCATCCCGGTCCCAATAAATATGAGAGGAATAACGACGCCACCGGAGACAAACAGTAACGGCTCTTTATGGTGAGGATCTGTGATTATTGCAGCTTCTTCAGAGCGGCTTGTTTTAACAGAGGGATAATCATCCTGGAGGTGTTCCCCTTTATGTGGAGGGGTCACGTCTCTTGTTCTGGAGGTATGTGTGCTTTTTCCTCCCATCAGGAGGAGGAGGATGGATTAAAGTGAGGCTTATCTCCAGGCCTCCTCCTCCTCCTCCTCCTCTTCGTCCCTGCGGTTCAGCCTCCCTGCAGCTGCCAGCTCCTCCGCGGCGGCTTTTATTCATGAGGAAGAGGGACGAGGGGGAAACAAGCGAAATGAAAATGGCAGCTGTTTGTTTACGCGTTCCCACGACTCCATGCCAATTAAGCACCGTCATTCCGTCAGCCGCTTGTCTTCCCTGATTAGACACCCCTCAGCAGACAAGAGAGGGGCAGGAGGAGAGAGGGGCAGGGGGAGAGAGGGGCCCGGAGGAGGAAGAGGCCCTCAGAGGAGCTCCTCCATGAAGGCCCCGCTCCTCATTCCCTCTGCTTAAATGCCCTGTTAAATCTGTTTCAGCGTCCTGTGTTAAAAATCAAGGTCAGAATCAGAACAGTTGTCTTTATATCAGGGGCGTTTGAGAAGAGGTGTTGAAAGTAATTTAAAAATAAAATAGACATATTTTAAGTTTTGTCACATAATTATTTTTTTTAAGTGCAGAATATCAGCAAATGTCAGAACATGTGAGCGGTCAGCGGGAAAAAGAACAAAAAGCTTTAAGATTAAAAAAAATCTCAAGGAAACAAATTCATTATTAGAACTTAATTTCACTTTGTCTGGTTCTGAGCCTCATTTTTTAAAAAATGCTGCAATAAAACAATGAAATTATCAGATGTTAATGATCCTTTATGTGACTGTGTGACACCTGCACTTGTGTGGTTTAGAAATACTGTACTGATCATTATTTATGAAACTTGATTTGAGATATATTAATGAATCAATCCTACATTTACAGGCATTAACCTGAAAATAAAAATGCAGTGAAAACTTAAAATGTTTTTAACAGCAGAAAAAATCTGAGTTTCTCTGTGTTATGGAGATTTAACTTCAGGCCTTAAAAAACAACTTCTGCTTTACAAAACCTTTGCTGTTGTTGAAACCTGTTCCTGGTGTGGAAAATAAAAAGAAAATTTATCTTTTTAATTAATTTGTTTTATTTGATATCTACTTCCTACATTTTGGCAAATTTTTTTGAAATCGTTATTTTCATGAAATTATTTTATAATTCACAAAACACCCTAAGGCCTCCCAGTCATGTTTTCTATGGGATTTTAAAAGAACCCTTCAACCAGAAATTACAATTTATTCCATTTATTCCTTTTAATCCTCATTATATATATATATATATATATATATATATATATATATATATATATATATATATATATATATATATAAATTGTCGTGAAAACATTCCTGAGCTCCACAGTGATCTGATGATCAACAAAGCTGGAATGGAAACGCTGAGGAATCTGAAGCTCTTTATTTATTTTTTTCTGGCGGTGATGAGGAGAAGCTGCTGAAAAGGTGATGAAGACGTAATGAGGAAATCCTTAAACCTTTGACCTTTGATGACCAAAGGAGGCCGAGAAGAAAAAAAAGACCTTGAAGAGGCAGAACCCACCCCGAGCCAGTAGGGGGCAGCAACACAGATGTGGTGTTCTTTCACAACACACCTGTACGCCTCCCTTCAGAACCAGATTAGAAAGAAAACCGAAATAATGGAAGTTCTGGATTCTTTTTCTTTCTCACTGATCTGGAGGATGATTTGAACTTTGACCCCTCCCTTTAGGGTGTGGAGTCAGTAAAGAAATGGGACTGGGCCTGAGAACGCTCGTGCCGTTTCACAGAACCAGTCGCCCCGTCTTGTCGGCCACCAGCGCAACGCTTCCTGTCGGCCGTCGCCGATCCCTCCTTCCTCCGTCCATCATTCCCCTGCAGGCCCCCCCGCGCCCCCTAACAGCCCTGGACTGACGCGGACCTGTCTGTGGCGACATTACCATGAGAAAGCACCTCCATCTCGCTGCACTTATTTGACCTCTGACCTCTCCTTTGTGCCACCCAGACAGCAAATTGCCGCGGCGGTGGCGACGGGGCCCTCGCTGCTCGCCTGCCGCTGCCGTCGCCTCGCCGCCGCTTGAGGAGCGGGTGGGTGTCTCTCAATCAGGACGTTCAATACCAAAGTCAATTCCCACACACACCCCCTTCTCGGCAAACACACACGGCCACACACACTCACACACACTCACACACACTCCTAACCAGACAGGCTGGAGGAGGCTTTCTTTGCTCCCGCCTGCGCCTCCTTTTCTTGTCTGAGTTTTAATGAAGAGAGGGGGGACCCCGCGGAAGGAGCGCGATTAGGGGGACCCCGAGATGCTCGTCGAGATCGGGGTGTCTGGCCTCGGAGGCTTAATCCTGTAGAGGCGCGATAGGATGAGAGACATATGTGGAATATTATGGGATGCACGGCATCAATGGTGTCCTCTGTTTCACCATCAAAGCCTGGGAACGTCTTTGTGCGTTAGCATATGGTAATCGCCGCGTCCACCTAACCACAAACGTGTTGTCTTCGGGTTTTGATTGGGCGGTGTTGACTCTTCGTCCAATCGGCTTCCTCCGTTCCCAAACTGATGTTTGAATAACAGGAAATGTGGGTTCAGCTCTCAAAGTTCAAACATCCTCTGGTGACTTTTTGCTTCTCTTAAAGGTGTGGTTTTTTTATTTATTTGTTAATTTATTGGGGGGGGGGCTTCTCTGATTGGCTCAAATCTACAGGATCAATCGGCACACGTTTGAATATGGACTCAAGCCGGGTTAGAAAATCAGGTTTCTGAGCCGACTTCTTGCTGCAGAACTAACGGACCGCTCAATCTAAAATAAATTAAATGCTCAAAATTCCCAACATTTTGATCCATTGGAATTGCGTCGATAAAGTTTCATGAACAAACACTGGATCAGACCCGCTGGCGGTTGACGTTCCCCTGGGGGTTCAGGAGGTTCTCCTGAGGCCCCCGAGTGTCTCCCTAATCATCCACACTTGACTCCTGATTGCTCTCATTGTCCTGGACCTCAGCCGGCTGTAGGAGGCCATCAAGACGCTCCGTCCCCTCCTCCTCCTCCTTCCCCGGGACAACGGGGGTCACAGAGGTCAAGTGACGCTCTGCGACTTCTCTTCCTGTCCCTGTTGGTCCGCCGCCGAGGGTTCGATTCCGCAGGAGGTCAGGCGGCGTTTAAACTGAAGGAACAATGTGCTCTGGGAGGTCCGGCGTCGTTTGTGCATCTCGACCCTGATGGTCAGGAGGTGATGGTGGAGGGAAACTGTTACCATGGTGACGTGTCTCTTCAGCTGTTCCGGCGTGTTTGTGATGACTTTAAAGGGACGTGATGGTTATCGAACCTGCAACAAGAGTCCAATAGGAACGAGGAGGAGGAGGGGTCGTTCACACGGCAACCGATCCACCCACCAATGAAGACGTGTCATTGGTTCCAACCTCACCTGTCGCACCTTTTTCCTTCATCTGTCATCTTCAGGATGCTAACCGGCTAACGGAGGACAAGCTGCATCGGTTTTATTCGTGGAGCAGGAAATACGACCTACAAAAAACAGGAAATGACAACTAGATGTAATTAAAAGTGGGAGGAGCCAGGGCAAATCTGACCAATTAGAAAGCAGCTTCAGGTCAGGTGACACCTGAGTATATGATTCACAGAAACATCTACATCTGCTGCTGCGCTTTCTTTTAAGGAATACCAGTCAAATTTATTTTTAACACGTGTATGAAAATGTATTATTTATCTTTATATTCTAATACAAACTGATTTTGTAAAAACCCATTTAAACAAAAACATGAGTGAAGGTTTGAGGGTTTCAAAAACGCTCCTTAAAAAGCCGAATTTCAGATAAATAAATTTGAGAAAACGCTCTGGGACTCGGTCGTCGCTCTCCTGACGCTCCTGTTTGGTTTTGTGGGAGGCGGCTTGAGGGTGGGGGTGATCCCCGCATCACGCCAGTGCCAAACACTAACTCAGATGAAATCACAAAGTGTCACACACTTTTGTGTCGGCCTGCTTTCTGGTGAACAATACATGTGACAGGCTTTTCACACCGCTGCACGATGGGCTTCAGTTTGTCCTCGGGTTAATCTTATCGCTAGGCAACCACGTGCCATAATTCACACGTATGAGTCGTTTCAGAGCCTCTCGCTGAAATTTATAGACGTGGAGTTTATCGGATGTGATCTCAACAATTTCTGCACCGTTCTTTGTCTCGGGGTCAAGTTGAATTCTGACCTTTGGAACGGGAGGATCGGATTTCAGCTTTAAATCTAAACACAGCAGAGACGTTAAAATGATGCACGAGTCCTCAACAACGGCCCTTTGTGTCGAATTTAAGTTCATGCAGAGCGATTTATTGGTTCATTTTTATTTACAGTAATTTATTGAGGTGAATAAACGTGACCCCCCCCAGAAATAAATCCAAATCCTCCATGAGGGAAAAGCAGGTTTCAGTTGAAGCTCTTAAACTGATGAATTTGAACACAAGGATTTTTTTTAAATCCTAAAATAAATGCATAAATATTTACATTTTAAATTCAGAAAATATTTTTTCTGCAATCAGATTTTCAAACGGATTAGATTTGGTCAGATAAAATCAGGATCTACTGGAAAAATTATTTTAAATTCTATTTTTTATTTTTAGTATTCGTTTAAATTGACAGCTAGTAATAATGAATCATTAGATTTCTTTTTTATCAATAAATTCACTTGTAAAAAATAATATAAAGTCTAAAACATAAAAAAAACCCCAAATCATTAAAATACAAACGAACACACACACATACACACACGAGTGTGTGTGCTGTGGTGTAATCCAATCAGAGCGGCTGAATGAAAGGGGGCGGGCCCGTTTGTGTGGATTAAGGTGTTCAACAGCGAACCTTCTGGGATCAAATAAATTGACTCCGGCGCTCCCAGGAAGTGGGCCTCACGCCAGAGGCCCCCGCAGGGCCCACGCCACGAGGCCCGACCAATCAGAGAGCGCCCCTTTTAATCACTGCTGCCTTTATTCACAGGAAGATGAAAGAAAGAGATTCTACGCTTTACTCGACTTGTGATGTTTCTCCTCGTGGTCGCCTGAAGGTCGTTTCCTGAAGCCGACGTGCGTTCGGTTTGTTTCGGAGACTCCAACCTCCTCCTTCCTCCTCCTGTCTCCTGCGATGATGTCATTATTACATCATAACGTGACACAACTACAGCAAGCAGCAGCCGTCGATTAGCCGAGTACCATCTTTAGATTTCGATTGTTCATTTTCCGTCGTTCCTAATTGTTTTATTGTTAATTTTTTTTAATGCGTTCAGCAGAACTCTGCTTTTGTTTATTGTTTATTTATTTATTTGGGGAACGCCCGGCGTTGGTTTGCCGCTGTGGTTTTGTGGTCTGCGCCGCCATCAGGCCGCTAAAGTGGATGTGTAGCAACATCAAGCATAATGCTAATCCTGCACTTCTCACATCTCCATAAATTAATTTGCGTGTGTGTGTGTGTGTGTGTGTGTGTGTGTGTGTGTGTGTGCCCATGCCCGTGCCCTCCCTTTCTCTGCTCCAACGCATGCACATAGCTTGTTGTCAAGGCAACCAGGCGCTAGCGTGAATGCTGCGAGGCGAGGTGGCACACGGAGCCGATGCGGTAATGTTCCCGCTCGTATTTCCGCGTTGACCCGCGACGCGCCGGCGGAGAGGAAACAAAGGATGCTGGTCCATCGGCCGCCGTCCAGTTCGCACATGTTTAGATGGAGTAATCGGATCCGTCTTCACGGCCGGATGAACGTTTCCTGCCACACACACACACACACACACATGTGTGCATGTTAAGACCATGAGGGCTGGGGGGGGTTCCATCGATGAATGTTAAGATTTCTGTCCGAACTTTGTTGTTTAATTCCGTAGATTTTTCCGGATCCAATCGATTATTTCCTCCTGTTCGCGTTTTAGAACCAGGAACTAATCAGGACAAGACAAACTGCCCCCCCACCCCACCCCCAAACAGACGTCAGGCTTTATTTGGGTTATTTATCTCTTCGCTGAGACGTCCCGCAGACCTCAGGGCGTGAGGGAGTGGGGTCCAGGAGGGGGGGCGGGGTCAGGGGTCAGGTCGTGGATATGTTGTGGTTTGTCCATTTGAGGGCAACAAAGAGACCCGGCGGCGCAGATTTCCTACCCATTGACCCCGCTTTGTTCAGAGGTTGGAGAATTGACTCGGGGGGGGGGGGGGGGGTTCAGCTGTGTTTTACGGGGCAACATGGTGGGGGTGACCTCTGACCTCTGCCCGGTCGATCAGAGGAAAACAAACATGTTTTGATCTCAATGGGTTTTAAATCAGGAGGGGCAACCGGTGGCGTTCGTGAGATGGATTTGACCTCTCGCTCTGTGGTCAAAGTCAGCTGAGTGACCCCTCCCCTCCAAAAAAAAAAAAAAAAAGGGCTAAGTGTGACCCGGCTTCACATAGGCTGTCTGGGGGTAAACCACCTGGTTTGAAAGGTAGTTTCTGATTGGTTCCCTCCACCGGTGATGTCACGTTTACAGATGACCTGATGACATGCGACACGTTTCCAGGTTGGGGTAGATTTATGACCCCGCCCTCCACGCTGAGTCACCATAAAGTGACCTTTGGGGTGAGAGAGAGGCAGAAATAATCAATATGATAGTCACCTGAAAGAAGACCCCGCCTCCCCCCGCCTCAGCCCCTCCCCCAGGCTGCTGTTGCTTGTAGGATTTTAACCCCTGCAGGTTTGAGGGATTTAGGGTGAAGCCTGATTCTTCCATGAAGCCCCGCCCACATTTTCACACTTTCTTCAGTGGTTGTGAACAAATTAAATAAATGTCGCCGTGACATCATCGGGAGCTGCTCCCTCATATTTGGGGGAGCACTTCCTGTCATGTGTTCATCTCGGGTTTTAAAGTTGAGGAATGTTTAGGGGGGGCCGTTCCAAACGGCGTTGCAGACCCTCGGAGGGCGTGGCCCGCCTGTTAAAACGTAGACACTGACAGTCGCCTTGAACTTGAACCCCCTGAGGTCCCCTTGACCTTTGGCCTTTTCCCGTGCTCTTCCCTGCCCCCGGTGGCGACGACGGCCTTTGTTTGGCTGTCGGCATTAACTCTTCGCGCCTCCACCCCCCACCCTCTTCCAAGCCTCTTCTTCATCCACTTCCCCCTGTGAGGCTGATTTTTTTTGGGGGTACACCCATCTGGTCTGAAGCAAACGTCCCAGTGGGGAATTTTGTTTTCCCAGAATGCTAATCTGATCCATGGGGGGTTCATTCCCACATTCTGGGATGTGGGATTTATGCTGTGTTTTTGAAAGGGGGAGCTCGGCGGGATTCCTGTCATCACATGATGAGCAGGACCTCTGGAGTCCGTCGCAGGATTACCTCCAGGATTTATGTCCGACGTGGGACCAGGACGGATGTTTAACTCCTCCCCCCACACCTGGACAGCCAGGTGGACGATCTCAGTTCTAAACAACAGATAATGACGGGGGTAGCAACCAAAAACGCTTCAAATGAGCTCCAAACTGAATTAAAAAAAGATTATTTACATCATCCTTTAAATCTGGTGGGATGGCCCCAAACTTGTTCTCACCTTTGACCTTTGAACCTGCTCCGGTGGTCCGGAATCATGTTCACCATCAATAGTGGATGAGTTATCGGCTAAAATAAGAAAAACACAGTAATGTCAGGAATATTGAGCTCATCTGTTTATACGCTGCAGGCGTCGAGGTGTGACATGACAGATTTACACAGAAAGAATTCTTTAACATTTTAATTACCGCTTCTTTCTGAACAGTGTTAGTAAAACGACGCGTGTGTGATGTGAAATTTGTCGGTTCAAAACACAATCACACTACAGGGATGTCTTCCTCGTGTCTCTTGCATCTGTCTATGCTTGTGTGAAAAAACTAGTGGCTTACAGCCCGGAAAATACAGTAGTTCCTCCACCTGCCTTCACAGGTTCGCAGGTCGTGAACCTGCGTTTTCCCGGTCACCTGTAGGGGGCAGTGTCAGGTTTTCATTCATACTGGAGGTGGAAACAACAAAGTTTATTGTCTTAAACTGCATGAGGATAGAAGGTTAAACAAAAACCCACTCTAGATTAATTTAATCCACATTAATCTGATGTTACTATGAATTTATAAACAAAAATTCACGATTATTTGTGAAGATATTTGACATTCCCTTTTCCTTCTTCCTGGAACATTGATCCTCACATCTGAGTGTCTTGTTTACTGGTGGGCTGTTGTCAGGGGTTAGGCTGTTGTGTTTGAGGTCAAAGTTTAAACTGTTGTTCATACTGAAAGCTAATGCTTCTAACTAAGAGTCACAGACAAACCTCTCCTTGTATTAGGAACTATAATCTGACATCTTTCTAAATGCTTTCCGGATGAATCCGGAGTTTTTGAGCTGCTGCTTTTCTTTAGTCAGGAACATTTTGTGGAATCAGAATAAGTTTCCTTATTTCTTCCATTTATGGTTGAGCATGACTGGTTGAACCTTGACTTGAACCTACAACCTTTATAGCGCCGCCCTGATTGTGTTTCCTTTATCAGTTTGATGTTGGACATTCTTGACATTTTTATTCGACTCCAAAATGAGGATCTGCTGCGGCTCAGATACTGATTCTCACATTTCGATTTTGTCACAGCACCTCCACGGAACACCTCCACGGGCTGGAAGTCTGAGCAGGAGGAGGAAGAGGAGGAGGAGGAGGAGGAGAGGAGTGATTTAATCTGCTAATTTTTCTCAGGTCTTTTGGCTGTTGACAGGCAAGTGTAATGGTCCTTCAAGTAATGGAATCAGCCACTCAAGCAACACACACACACACACACACACACACACACACACACACACAGCCTGAAAGCACGCCTGTTTTGCATATGAATGACATCACCATAAAGTTTTCTGGGGAGGCTTTGGCGGTTGGGGGGGTGGGGTGGCAGGGGAATGGAGGGGGGCATCAGCGCTCTGAATGGAGGGACATTAGTCAAATCGCCTCCCGCTTCAGTCGCCCGCCCCGGCCAAACTACTTGACATTCCGCGACAGGATTCCGTCGCCTTCAAGGAAACCTCCTCCGGCACCGGACGTCCCGCCTGGGGGGTCCGGGGGGGGGGGCGACTCCTTCAAGAGGATTAGACACCTGAGTCAGCTATTCTGTCTCACCTTCATGCAGAAACAAAGGAGATCCCATGATCCCATGTTTGTTCGATAACTAAAAGTTAAAACTGGCTTTGAATTAAAGCAAAAGTTGTAATATTTGAAGATATTATCTGATTTTTATTAAAAATGCACAAATTCAGATTTTTTTTGTTTTAATATTTCTTCATATCATACATCTGGTTTTTGTGCAAATCCTTGTTTTCTACCTGAATAATTCTCTTTGCAGTTAATATTTAATAATAATAATTTTGTCTTTTACTTAACAGAAGCATCTGTTTCCTGTTGGAGGTGTGACATCAGTGGAGGTGTGACGACGGCGTCGGTGGAGGCGAGGAATAAACTCAACGTTTCCTCCTCAGGTGTGTTGGAACGAAAATAAATGGAATAAGTTTAAAGTTTAAGTTTATAACTCAATAAATTAATCCTTAAACTTTGGCTTCAAGCCACTCTTAAACTTAATTTAACATAAAAAATACATAATTTTTTGATTGGCTGCTCAGGTGACAATGGCGGTTTTACCTGCAGCAAATGAACCAATCAGATGACAGCTATCAGAAACACATGACATTTGCACCTATAAAGCAAATGTAAATCTAATCTATAACTTTTACTCGGGGTCGTCGTTTCATCGCTGTGAGGTTTGGACGTCTGGTATCTGATCATCGTCGCCGCTCCACGTCGTCGTTCGAAGCATCTTGACCCTCCCAGCGCCGATCCGGCCCGCCAAAGCGGACGGATCTGGACGGGTGCCCACTTTTTTTTCTTGGCACCGGCTGCCGTCGGATCCACACACACATCCGACCGGTTTCCCTCCAAAAATCTCACAGAATGGACTGCGAGGGTGCATTCCTGCATACCAATGACGGGTCCGAGGCGCCGCTGAAAGGAGCGGCTCGGCTCCTCCACGCTGGACCGTCACCAAAAACCGGCCGTTTCTCACTTTCGGACGCCCCCCCCCCGGTGTACCCGTCCATCAAACCACCAGAACGCCAGCCTTTCTTTTCTTGTAGGCTCACATTAACGTCGCCGTAGCGCCATCTTGAATCCCTCAGGATGGGGGGGGGCGGCAGCCATTTTGTGCTGTATATCAAAAGGAAGCCACGCCCTTCCTTTATGGAGCGACTTTCAGATGTTTGAGCCGCTATAACTCAACGCCTGCGATCCAACATGGCTGCGAGCGACAGGCGGGTTGTACTCCGGCGTGTTTAACGCCGACACTCAGTCTATTAAGGCCCGTAGCGCCCGGCTAACGCGGCGCGCCGCTTGGCAGCCGGACAGAAAACTGTGAATCAGATTATGAGGGCCATAACGCCGCCAAGAAAGCCTCTGGATGAGAGGAGTTGTCACGGCGACACGCCGCTTGTTCTCCAGATGTTAACGTGATGTAATCGCGGGCCGCTGCCGGTGATAAGGCCGCCGGAATATTAGCATATAGCTGCTGTTTACGTGCACCGCCGCTCATTTCAACGCGCAGCTGTAAACAAGAGCTTGTAAAAGCCTCCACCATGCCCAAATGGGGGGGGAGGGTAGACGAGAGCCTCCTTTGCCGAAATTACAGGAGACTTCATGAAGAGAGGGATGAAGGCGAACGGGATGCGTTCCATTTGTTTTACAGCGGCGGCGCCCTCGTTTGCATCACAATGCTAATGAATGGCGAGGTTGCCCATATGTCGGCGTTGGCACGGTCGCCATATGTGGCGTCAGACGTCACAACGTGCGGAGGAAGGCTTCTGCATCATCATCATCATCATCATCGTCGTCGTCACGGAGGTCCAGGATGGAGCCTTTGTTTTAGCTTTATAGCAGGATGAAGCTCATTGGCTGAGGAGTGTGTGCAGATTTCAGTTTGAGGTGAACTTCCTTATGTGTGTGTGTGTGTGTGTGTGTGTGGAACACACACACAAATATCACAAAGTGACAAATCACACACATCGACCCCTCGTTAGTTTGTTTTCAATGTAAACCTTTATTACAGTTCCAACACAGTTTCGTTTAAAGGCACGTGTGGCAAACGCATCATCATCATCATCATCATCATCATCATCATCGGATTGCGTAACACAAACGCTCCAGCTGATATCTGCATTTAAGGAACAGACAGTTTCAGTGATTTTAATTATTTCAGACCACGATTCACGCTTGTCACGCCTCCGGACCGATATCACCAGGGTGACTTCTCTTTTTTCTTTTTTTTTGCTAAAGATTAAAAACATAATTTCAAGCTTATCCAGGCTGATAAGTAATTGTCTTGAGCACTGGGATGTGCATGATTATCAAAAGAATACATTTTCTAAATTAGGCCAAGATAGTCTCCCTTGAATCAATTGCAAAAAGCCGCTGCATAGATTGTTTAAAGTAATATTTAAAAGATTTGCATAGATTATCAGTCATAATAAAAAAAAATTTTGCCACTTCCCTAAAATTAATATAGAACGAATTAAGCTGTGATAGTACTTGCGTTATTGCATTTGTATATGTATGTGTGTGTGTGTGTGTGTGTGTGTGTGTGTGTGTGTGTGTGTGTGTGTGTGTGTGTGTGTGTGTGTGTGTGTGTGTTAATGTCAAGGACAGGAAATTAAGGCGGCGTTTGAAGCCAATGTATTTGTCATGTCCCACCTAAAGACGTAGCATTACAGCTGAGCAGCTAAGTTGCTACCTGAAGCTAATGTCTCAAAGCATGCTGGGAAGGTTTAGTCGTGTGGCGGGGTGTGTATCCCGATGGATCAAACACACTCCTGCCTGCAAATCTGTTACGGATGCGGACTCACCGAACGCATCATGATGTCATTTCCTGATCCTGTCTGAAGGAATGTGAGCCCCCCCCACCACCACCCACCACCCCCCAGGAAATAGTGAGAGTCCAAAGTGGAGATGAAACGGTTCCGCCCAACACAAAAAAAACACAAAAAAACGGACAAAAACAGTTGCATAGAGTGTAAAGACGACAGCTCGCCCCTTCGCCGTTGTGTCAGCTGACACACGGAGCTGTCCAATCACAGTGCAGTATTATTCACTGCTGCCGTGGGTCGCACATTCACGTGTCTCTGAGTCCTGGCAACTAGAACCAAACAGGGGTCAAACTAAAGGTGGGCTACATGTCATCAAACACACTAAAGTCAGGAGGAGGAGGAGGGTCTGGCCCTCGGGACGCTCAGTCGGCCATATTTGCTGTTCTTCTTCATCGGGGTCCTTCTGGCGATGATGCTGAGTCAGCATCGATGCGTGGTCCTCAGGAGGAGTCGTCCCTTCGCTGCCTGGTCATGAGGTTCTGGATCTCACTGCGAGGAGAAGATCGACGTTAAAAATGAAGCTCGGAAAACGTAGGAAAGCAAAAAAAAAAAAGGTGACGTTTTGGACCCTGAGCGTTAAATTCGCGTCTGTTTGTGCATAAAAATGAACTTTTCCGACGTCCTCAAAGCGTTTCGGGGGGGGGGGGGGGGGGGGCGGGGGCGTTGGGGCTGGAGCTGGGAGGCCTTAAGGCGAGCCTGGTACGCCAGGAGCCGCTAATGCAAAGAGGAAGCATGTGACCCCCCCCCACCCCCACCCCCTGTAAGCTGGACTTTTATCACCCCCCCCCCACTTTTTTTTTTTTTTTGGTGCGTTCCATTTCCAAGCAGCTCAGACAAGCAACTTAAAACATTACAGCGGGTCAGCGGGTCCACGAACCGACGTGCTAATTAGCATCGCCCCAGCTATTAGCAAGTTGGCATTCAGTGTGTGGGGGGGGGGGGCGTGGTGTAAGTTTGGGGTATTGGTGTCGCTTTGAGTTATTGGCGGGGGGGGTCTTGTTTTGTTGAGAGGACTACAGTGAATAAGCTTGTTAATGATAAATTTACAGCCGCAGCATGTGGCCCAATAAAACCAGAGGATGGAGGCGATGATGAGTGTGTGTGTGTGTGTGTGTGTGTGTGTGTGTGTGTGTGTGTGTGTGTGTGTGTGTGTGTGTGTGTGTGTGTGTGTGTGTGTGTGTGTGTGTGTGTGTGTGATGGGGATGAGGTGGGGGGGGGGGTTTGGTTGTAGAAAGGGAGAGAAAAGTGGAAGGCGCCAGTAATTACGAGTCTAAAGGAGTGTGTGTGTGTGTGTGTGTGTGTGTGTGGGTGGGGGGTGACGGGGGGGGCACGCCGCTCAAAGCAAACTTTAAACCCGGATTCCTCACTTTTATTTGTGCCCCCCCCATCCCGCTTCACCCTCTCCCTTGCTCTTTACTCGCGCACCCCCCCCCCCCGCTGAATGAATGGCTATCACAGTGTCCCATCCAGCAACACCCCCCCTCCTCCTTCTCCCGGGTCTTTCTCTGCCCCCCCCCCCCCCCCCAGCACAGTTCTGAATAGGGAGCCGAATTGAGCAAACAGTCAGGCTGTCAGCTCAATAGGAGGTCTGGCCGTGAACTTGAAGTCCTTCCCAGGCCCCCAGTCTCACATTGGGGTGGGGTGGGGGGGCAAGAGGGAGAAGGAGGGGAAGGGGGGGGGGTTGCAGTCAGACTTTTGGGGGGCCCCTACGTGCCAGCATTGAGGGGACCCCTGCCACTGAGGTTCCCAAGGCTGGTGCTCTCGTCTGAGTGGTGGGGGCAGGGTGCCCCAGCTGCCTGCTACCCCGACCACCCCCCACCCCCCACCCCCACTCTGCAGAGCAGTCTGGGCTGGTGATGGGTTTGTGCAGACGGGACGGTGTCTGCTCTAGACCCTCACACACACACACACACACACACACACACCCAGACACAAGCTGGCTGGCCGTGCCCCCCCTCACCACTCTCGCCCCCCCCTCCAGGCTTCTCATCATCTCATTAGCCAACGCCAGCCACTCCACTGTCTACTGTTTGCATTGTTTTGGGCTCTGCATAATTTACACAGTAAATTGAGAAGGGCCCCGGCCCCCTTTGGCTCAATCCACCACCTGTTTACGGAGGGGGGGGCTTGATTAGAGCGCCTGCATGGGCTCTGACACAGTTACCACAGTGCCCCCCCCCCCACGCCACGGCGTCCACAAGCCGCATCTTCAAGACTTCACGGCGGAAACAGTCTGGCGTGACCTGGTTTCACGAAAACACCAGAAACCACACGAGTGTCGTACAGGAGGGGGGCGGCGGCGGTGGTGGGGGGGTCAGGTGAAACTGTTTCCTTGAAGAAACTCCGCCTTCCCTTGTCTTCCATCACCTTGACCCAATCGCGATCGCCCGTCTCCCCGCTAGCCCCAAGCGTTGGCACCCAACTCTAAGTCTAAGTTAGTATAGTATCTCCACGCCAACAAAAGGAGGTTCTCTCAGCGGCGAGGACAATGGCGTCCATTGTTTTCCCGCCTGCCTGGCTTAATCAAGGCCGGCCGATGCTAATTGGTGTTTTGGTTTAAGCGGTTTTCAAAGTTGGGTTAGCATAAAGCTGCGCTGTAACGAGGTTGCTCGCTCCGGGAGAACAATACCCGACTTGTCTGCCCTCCAACTCGGGCTGTTCGCACAAAGAGAGGCTTTCCATCGGCGAGACCCGGCCCATCCAGGTCCCGCCGCCTCGCCCCTTCTCCATCGCTTCTCTATTATTTCCCTTCCTCTTTCTGCTGCTTTGTGTCGGTTACATTAAAAAGCCGCCGCGCCGCCGTACGAAGGTGTGAATGGATGTCAATCACCGTTCACGCCAGAAGACGAGATTGTTTAGGGAGTGTTTTTAGACGGAATCTCAAAGTTGCGGCAAAACAGAGACGAACAGGTTTCCTCGACGTTCTGCTTAAACGGAGATCTGGATGGCACCTCTGAAGGTTCGTGTCACGTCTCCAAAATGGCAGCCGCCGCCGCTACTGCCGCCGCCGCCATGTCGGGGCTAGCGCTCGCGCGGATGGCATGAGAATTCCCCAAACGGGAAAGGAAAACGTGGCGAGGACAGATGCCCGCTGAAAGCCTCCCGAGAGCGGCATTGAGAGCGGAGTGATTTAATGTGAGCACACATACAAAACATGCTCCGCCCACCTCCACTCACCCCTCCCCTCCTTTCCACCCCCCCCCCTCCACCACCCATCGGTGAATTGTGCAATTAACAAAAATACATCCGAGGTGATTAAAAACGGAGAAGAAGGGGAGATGGGAAGCGAAGGGCGAGTCGAGGAGGAAGAGGAGAGGATGGAAGGTCAGGGTGGCGTCGGAGGAGGGGTGCAGCCTGGCGGGCGCGGTGGGTTTGGCGTGTTACCTGCAGCGACTGGTCTTCCCTTCCATTTCATGCCAGCGTTACTCTAAGATGGTGGCGCGGGGGCTGCGTCTCGCTGTACAGGAAAAAGGGGCAGTCTGCCGAGGATGGAGCGAAGGAGGAGGAGGAGGAGGAGGGAAGAGGCGATGCAGAGGAGGGCGAGGAGAGAGGGAGGGCAGAATCAACAGCAACCCCTCCTCCTCCATCTTTTCTGTTTTTCAGTCTCCTTTTGCCAGCTTTCCTTCATGGCGTGGGTCAGTAGCCTGCAGACAAAAAACGAGGGAAAAATCAGAGGGCAAAAGGGAAAATTTTTTAAGAACGCGGCGAATCCGTCAAAACGCACGTGTATGGTTGAGGAAAACATACGTACGCCCACGCCAAACGCCAACGCACACGCGGACGCACACACCTCTTCATGTCTGTTCTCATGGTACAGTCTGCCCCTGAGCATGCAAATGACTTTCATTATGCAAATGCATGCAAATCAGATCCAACCATCTGAGAATCAAGGGTGGGAAAGAGAAAAAAAAAAAAAAACTCAACACAGAGATTGAATGAAAGAATGAAAGAGAAAAAGGGGGACAAGAGCAAAACCCGTTTGAGTGGCAGGAGGCGGTAAGTTAGGTAAATGCTCCCGGGACGACGACGGCAGCCCAACTGCACAACCTCCATTACATTCTTTTAGTGCGCCTTAATTTTTTTTAACATGCTTATCGTTTCATCGGGGGGGGGGGTGCCATGTTTTTCACCTCGCTGCTTTTTTTTTCTGGATCTCCTGATGTAAACAACTTGCCATGCAAATTCAGCCACAGAGATGATCTCACGTTCCCGTTAATGCGTGCCGCTTACGGCGGACATGATGCTGCATTATCGGCATTCGTGGACGAGTCGGCGCGGTTGGCATTCACCGGTTTGGCTAACGAATTTGACGTAGCTCTGCTAACTCATTTCCTGCAGCCTGAAGCTCCGACTCAAAGCCTCCGCCGCAGCCATTCCCGTAATAGCAGGTCCAGTGTTCGTACGTGCATCGCTGTAAAAATAACAAGCAGGATCAGCTCCCAACGAGTCATTAGGTGGCTAAATGCTATTAGCGCTATTAGAAAAACCTGTGCGCGTGAGATGAAAGAAGATCCTCTTTAATTGCCTGAAATCTGCGTCTGTCTTCCGCAAAATTTACACCTGCCCATGCAAAAACCTTGCCGCCGACAATCCAGCCAGCTCGCTGACTCCGGTATTCAGCAGGTGGAGTTTATGTCTCTCCCTGGTTTTAGCTGCATAGTTCGTGAACTCTCCCATTCAAAGAAATCAACAAAGAAAGCTGACTAATCGGCGAACAGAGCACGCCGTCTGATTTCGCTAATACGGCGAGCCGGGCAGAAATCCTCCATTAGGCGGCGGAGGAGGGAGCCAGCTTTTGTTTCTGGTGTCAGGAGGGGAAGGCCACCTCTGAAATTGGAATATGGAGGTAAAAACAGGGGTGGCTTGGAGTGTGAGAGAGTGGGGTGGGTAAGCAGGCAGGGAGGGGAAGGACTTCAGGGGTGGGGTACTCCTGAATGGTGGCAAACCTCTCCTAATTGGCACTTGACATTTTTTTGCCATTGGCACTGGAGTGGGCCAGCTTTCAAGCCCTCTCTGGGTCCTTGTTGGAAAAGTGCCTTATGCAAATACGGCGAATGGGCTCCATTGTGAAGCCTCTGATATTAACAGCTCATGCAACAATGAAATTGTGTCCTTACTCTGGACTCGTAGGTGTGTGAGAGAAGAGCTAGACAATGGCAGGGGGGAGCAGCGTCGGTCTGAACAGACCCTCCATCGGATGCTTTGCCAAGTCATTTCGGCAGAATGGGCTTTTTTTTTTTCCTGAGGACCTCTCGGTAAAAGCTTTATTAACGACTGAAACAAACAAATGCATCCACTGTTTTGCGCCGACTCTGAGAGCGTCTCTGTTTATACTGCCGCTGAATGGCTCGATTTATTGAAGGTATGGATAGAAAAGGCTTGGCTCGTTCTCTTTGAAAGATACTTCCCCTCTTAAAACATCACTGTCTCCGTTCTAAACGTGGAAAAGAATTCGTGCTTCAGAGCCGTGCAGCGCTCCCTCTGATATTTCTTTCTTCCTCTGTGTGCCAGCATTGTTTACCCTTAACTCGCTCCCTTGGGTGAGCACAGCTCCAGATCTAAAGATATCTGCATAATCCCTTTTGGAGGAAACTTGGCGAATCAGTAGAGAAATGTTGCAAAACTGAGCTGCATTTTCAAAAGCTGTAAAAATGATAAGAGGCCAGCGCTCGATAGCTACCCCCAACACATTCCTGACTCAAACCTCTTCCTTGACAAGGTCTGACACGTCTAGAAACACAAAGCAAGTCTTCATCTTCATCTCCATACAAGTCAAACCCAACAGGGAGGCGACGGGTCAGACGACGGCGGTCGCGTCCCGTGTGGTCCGAGCGCAGTCAAAGTACACCTGTTACCACTAAGTTGCCAAACTTAATCTCCTTTGTTTGGGGGAGGCCCATTGACTTTTGCAACTGCCTGAGATACATTCATTCCTCTGTGAGTTCATGGGGGGGTGGAGGGAATGCCAATGTTGTTGAAAATAACAGGGTCTGGCCTTCTGCTCCAGCCCAACAGCGAGGCTATTTTCCAAACCCTGTTGGTGTGTTCCGTCAAGAGAAAGAGAGCCGGAGAAAACAGGGGCAAGAACCACCGGGTCTTATTCACTAAACTGTCTGGCTGCTCGGACCCGGCGGGACTGAAAAGGAGGCAAAGAGGCACATTGTCCCTCAGTGACAAGTGGACTAGCTCTATTGACTGTAAAGTCTGCTGGTGCAGGGGGGGCAAGTAGGACCCAGTCACAATAGCTGTTTTTCTATTTGACATTTGGAGTCTAAATCTGCTTGCCCAGTGACCGCTTAGACAAACCCACCTCCCTTGTTGCCCTCCTCCTGCCCCTCTTCTTCATTCCTACTTCCTTTCCTTCAGCGTCCTCTCTCTGCATCTTTCTATTTCAGACACAGCCATGGGACACAGAAAAAGAGAGCAAGCAAAGGCCCCGAGGTGATTTTTTGGAGGAAATCTCCCATCACTGTGCCGTTTTCAGGCAGGCAGAAGCAGAGATGCTCTCGACTCTAGGGTCCCCAATGGAGACGCGTTAGAGATATTACACCGCCAGCACAAAACATTTGCACCATGACATGCGTCTCCCAGGGCACCGCTTAGGGTACAAACACAATCGGTCCAAGACTTCCCTTCCCGTTTAGTCTCAACACTGTACCCGACACTAAGAGAAAGACAGGAAGCAGAAAACCTCTCTTTACACCCTTCAAAAAAACACCACTGACGGTTAAAGCACAGCAGACGAGACAGCAGGTACTACTTTGCCATCCAAGACGGCGACATCTCTGGCTGTCACTTCCTGTCAAGGACCTCGTTCCTTCCTGTCTCTCTTGTGAGCAGAGCCTGGAGCTCAATTGTCAAACTCGGCACCTGCAATGCAGCAGGCAGGCACGGCTGCAGGGCTCGATATGGCAAGGTAAAGTTTGCCATGTAAGCGTTGAGCAATTTCAACTTCGGCAACAGTTTGAGATTTGTGCCACTTTGAACTGAATATATCCACACTGGAGGGTTTTAGTTGAGCCGTGTTGAGGCAGCAAACTGCTAGACTCGTAGCTACGGAGTTGTGAAACCTTGGGAACAGTCCTCTCTCAGCGGGGGCAACCCTTTGGCTTTGATGGACAGAAAAGAAATCCCACCTTCAATCAGCCATCAGAGGCCTTGGGGTTGAAGATCTGATTGACCAATTACTCCTCACCATGAGCCTGGGCAAAGAACCTTCAGGCTCAGATTGTTCTCCTTCGCTCCCTCATGGATCTTGTCATTGGGGGGCTCTTTCTACTTGATTGCCCCTGGACCACTCCCCCCTCTGAGCCATGCAGGCACACACAGCAGCATTCAGCCAGATCCCATCAGGCCTTTCCACATGGTAGCACCTCATGCGACGCAGGCTTTACCATGGCCCATTCACACCCAGGCCAACTGTCACGTCAAACCAAACAACAGCCAGGACCCCAAATCAAACATCTATTCATGCAAAAGGGGGGAGAAAGGAGTAGGTGGGAAGGAGAGAAAAAAAAAATCAACAACGGCTAACTTAACAAAATTGGCCTCAAATAAATTCTTGTCTGTTCGCTTAGGTGCCGGCAGGGAGTTGGGAGCCGGATTAACTTGGAGGGAGCTTTCTTAACTCACACAATCCCATCCAAATCAGAACGTATGTATAATTCATAGCACCATATGCGGCGCCTATGATATGAAAGCCCCACATTCTTTTTTTTTTACACCATGAGTTCTCTTGATGCCAAAAAGATGCGGGGTTGAAATTCAGCCGAGTGAATGGGGCATTGATCAAACCGGGCTTCAAACTGATTAGCCAACAGCGACTTGTTAAACGACTTGTCAAAGTCCAGAATCGGTGTGGGTCTTTTTCAGCGAGGCCCGTCACTCCCAGCCATGTGATACTGTGGTTAAGCCCCAGCATGCAGCCCCACACACCAGGATCATGGGGCTTATTAGATTAAAAGTGATCCTGTTGCACCAACCGTACGGCCATGGATCACCGCCACTGATTGCAAGGAGCTGCTGGGACTACGTATGGCAATGTCCCATTTATTCCTACATGGGTAGTCTGGACTTCTAAATGTTGAATGATTGAAACAGAACATATGGACAGAATCGGAAAGCGAGGCCGTCTTTGGGTCCAGAATTAAACCCTACCTTTTTGCCGCTCCAGTCTCTTTTTAAAGATTCCGTTTTCTTCTGTCTTGTTTGGTCCTCATGGAAGTTTGTGTTTTTGTTTTTTTGAAGAGATGCACACTTGGGGGTCTTAATGCCTTTTCAGGAGCGTAATGGGATTCTTGTTACTTTCGGTTATCTAGCTTTATGAAGAATGTACATCACTCATACAGCTAGATAACCAAAGATAACAACCAACCCCGAAGGCGACCCATCCTCTCAAGCCGGTGAAGTAACATGGGCCAAGTTCAGACCTACAAGCAGAGCAGAAAGTTAGTGACAAAAGAATTATCACAAGTCTCCACCTCTTGGTTTAACATTTTTGATATTATTACAAACCACAAAGAAAAGATTTAAAATTCATCTCAAAAAACAAGTCGTAAATTCCAAAACGTCGTCCGGACAAAGACTGTACTCTTCTGGCGTACACCCTTTTTTTTTCCATGCTCAACCTACAGCAGCCCTTATATGTTCTGACCATTCGTTGTGTGATGTCACCGAATCAACCCCCCTTTCAACCCCGCCTTAGACCGTCTCAACCAATTACAAACCTCCCTTTGTGCACAGGAAGCCTTTATTGGTCTCTTCATCAAAAAATGTACACAAGTTATCAAACCAGTCCAAACTGGCTGCGACTGCCAACCTTCCCATCCCTTACCTGCTGGCCGGCTCCATAGGAGGGTGATGGCTTCAAACGCCACCCCCCACCTCGGTCCAAATGCGATTTTAAATTAAAAGATTGCGTCTGTTTGACTACAAACGAAGCTGGTTTGTCTTCATTTACATTATCTGATGCCAAAGCGGTCGGCCGGCACGCGAGGTTGGTGTCAGAACGGAGACAGATGGGTTCAAGATGAGCACGGATAAAGAAAAAACAGCCCACGCCTGTATGCTAAGACTTCTGCTACGTGATGCACATGTACTACAGATATTCTGACACTGCCAAATACTGCACCTCCACAAAAACATGCGAAAAAAAATCAAGCTCAACGCACACGAAAGGCGTTCTGGTGCACACAATGCTGCAGCACACACAGGCGGCGGTGGCACATGGCATAAGGCCCCTTCTAATTAAAGCTGCTCTGTGTGCCCGGATCCCTGTTGTGGCAAGCTCCTCCCCCACAAACGCCACCGCCAAATAAAGCTCTTCTGACTAGGAGCAGAGGAAGAAAAAGAGATGGAGCGATACCGTGGAAGAAGGAGAGAGCGCGAAAAAGGGGGCGAGTCACGGAATGTTCTCGGCCTCCAACGCACATCAGACCCTGACATGACTGGCAACACGCAGGCGTTAGCCGACACGGCTACATCCCAGTTAGCAAACAGCCAATCCCAGAGCCATTGTTCTCCCTCTAGGTTACAATAAACAGCAGGGCTTCCTCTTCTGCTGCCTGAGTGAGAGTCGGGGTTCTAAAAGGTGTTCTGTCGCCCTTCAGACGGCTGTCACCGGAACACGGATCATCATCGGAATGCTTTGTTTTGACCTACAAGGACAAAGCGAGGCCTCTCAAGAGCAGAGACCAGCCTCAGCTCCCAGAATGCCGCTGCTATGGATCACACAAACATGTAAAGTGTTAACTTACACACACTTGGCTGCAAAACGCACACAGCTGAGTTCAGTGATGGATGAAAAGCATCAAGAAACTCAATCTGGAGGAGATTACAGATTTTTTTTTCTTCTCAGAGATAAAATATCAACACAAAGAAATGGACACTCGAGCTGATAAAATCAATAAAATGTATTTTACAATTGGATCTAATGAATCCATCACATCTGCAGTTCAAGCTAAAATTATAACCTGAAACATTTTGTAAAAAAATCATTTTAAAAAAATTATATTTTTAAATCATAGTGTTCGCTCTAGTGTTAATCACCCTTTATTTACCATAAGAATTATTTGTGTCTAACCCCTTTTATTGTGAATGCAGCCTTTGGTGTGAGCTCTGAGGCTCATTTTTACATCTGATGCATTCTCACAAATTTTCCAAGCTGTATAAAAAGAAATATAATTATATGCAGATTGCATTTGTTTCCTCATTATCATTAATAGCCCCTTCATTAACGGTGTCGTATTCGTGACTGCGCTGCTGTTACAGCCTATAATTCTGATACAATTCCACTATTGTCTTGAGGGGTTTAATCTTCGCGCTGCTCGCCGTTCATGATGAATTTTACGTGGGAAATTATTCAGAAACTGAAGCTTGTGGAGCAAAAGATTCAACCCTCGTTCTTTTATTTATTTATTTTTATTTTTTAGTTAATGTAAGTCGCCACAACTCAATGAGTAAAATCCAAAAACGCATGGAAGCATCAGCAATGCTCCGGATTCTTTCTCTCTACTGTTTAAACAAACCTCATGAGGTTGAGCCATTGGTCAAAACGTGCGTGACGTCAACAAATTTAGACGCTTCTAACTGGAAAGAATTTATGCGGAAAGTGCAACGCTGATTAGCAATAAAATCATTTCTGTTTAAAGTCAGATCTGATTAAAACCACGTGGTAAAAGGTTTCCTTTTTACTAATTTTATAACAGTTTGAAATCTCAGATGGAATGACACATTTAAAGACAACAAAGGACGTCACGCAGGGATTTTACGCACGATTTAAAGGATTTTACGCACAGGTCAAAAAGATACTTAAAGGTGGATTTCTGACATTAGAATGAAAGTGTGAAACTGAGATGATGGTGAAGGCCTGACGCTCTGAGAGTTTGTCTAAGACACACACACACACACACACACACACACACACACACACACACACACACACACACACACACACACACACACACTGTTCACAGCCTCTCTGTGGAGCTGTTCAGCTAAAAAAATACTTCTTGTATAATTTAATCTATTTTCCATTTTAAACCTGAGCTGCTGATCGTCTCTGATTTTTAAAAAAATGAATTTTATAAAACCCTGTCATGTTTTACGCGTGACGTTTAACGGTTGTTTTCGTCATGGTCGTGTTTAAATATTTAACACGTTTGCCGCTCAGAAACCAATCATACTCCTTAAAATGACGCTTGAGTGTAGATCTTTATTACATCACCGACTACACACTTCATGCATCCTATTATTACTTCTACCAATATAAAATATAATACCCTGAAATTACTCAAATTATCCCACCTGACTACGGAAGCCTGTGTGATGTGGAGCCATTATTACCTATAGTAAGCCACGTGTTGTGAGGCCGCTGATTGTCTCTCCAGGGATCCCTGGAAAAAAGGCGATCATTTTATTCCTCAGATGGACTTTACAGCACGGAGCAGCCAAATTACCCCATTTTACATACAGCAGACTTCAAACACTGTCAGCATCTTCGTTTTTCTCCCACAATGAGATAAAAGGAGCGATGATGGGCGTGAAAAACGCCGTGTTTATGTTGGAACATAAAGGCTTATGTTCAGAAAACTGTTATTCAAATAAGAATTGCAGTGGCGCACACATCCTCAGGTGTGTGTTTGTGTGAGTGTGTGGGAAAGCTATTTCTAGAAATAAATACAAATGAAAATAGTAAATTGTGTAATCTATAATTTACCCCATCCCGAAATGGAAAAACAAAAAACAAAACAAAACAAAAACAACAGAACATAACAAAGAAAAACACAAACGCTTTTTGTGCCAAACGTTCCTTTTCGCGCTCTGACTCCGCTCATGCACTGACCCCCAGATGCACACACACTAATGCTCTCATGGTCATCATGTGAAACGTTGCATAATCCCAGATTTTTATACTCTTATTTTTATTATCATTCGCTTTAACCGCCCCTCAGAGTTCCAGGCACCGTTTCGCTCCCCCGGTGTCCGGGGGCGCACACGTGTTCCGGGCACAGGCCTCTAACTCTGCGCACACGTGTGTTCTGGATATTTTTTGGCCTTGTGATCCCTTTATCCTCCAGCTATGGGTGTGAACGCCACCACTTTGTCTTATTACGCAGGCATTGCAGGCCTGTCTGCTGGTAATCCTCATATCTGAGCCACATGGAACACAAAGTCCAGCAAGGGCTTAATTTGGGGAAGAAAAAGGAAAGCAGGAATAAGGATTCTCTGGTTTTAGTCAGCAGACTCATGGGGGTGTCAAGCTGGATGGGTTTTTGGAGCCAAATGTTGCCCGACTCTGTCACTGTGAGCTGAGCTGAAAAAATGACCCCGCTAAGTGCACGGGGGTGTGTATGAGGAAGGAAATCAGGGCTGGGAGCGTCTTTTTGGCCTTTTGTGGCTCCCCGTGAATGGCGCATGTAGCCTGCACACAATGCGTCATTGAGGCTGGGAAACAGGGGACTTGTCCCTCAAAGAGGAGTCAAACCAAGTCTAATTACAAGTTGCTCCCTCAGATGTATTTCATCATCTAACCAATGAGTGCGGGTCTGTTCCCGCATGCTCCCTCTGTCTTGTCCTGACCCCTGCGCTCCACGTCAGAAATAAGATTTTATTTCCAACCTCTAAAACATTTCCAAAATTAATTAAAAAGACAAAATGTCCACGTTTTTGTTTTTTTGTTTTTTTTTTGGTTTTTTACTGAGCAATGTTTCCAGCAGCTGTCTCTCTGTAATTTCATCTCCTCGCCTTCACTCCTCGGAGCATCAAGAGAGAGAAAAGACTCAGAAATGAGGGAAGCGATCGGCTTTGGAGCCGCTGCTCACGCACACATCGCACATAATCGCTCGCCACATCCAGACTAACGCTGCTCCGTAATGTGTGCAGATTGAGGACGGATGCAAACGAGCTCCCCTCCGCTTTTTTGGTATCCGCACCTGCCTCCGCATCCCCCATCCCTCCTTTAGAAGGAAATCACGGTTTTTAGATTTCATACTCACGCAGCCTTCTGCGCGTCGCTTCGGCGTCCTCTCTCCAAAACCGAGAAGCGAGCCGCTCGGGAGATGGAGACCAACTGAGCAGCCGGAGGCTGGAGCGCTCAGTCTTCATGGCTGCGGCTGGCCGTGACGTGTCTCTGGCTCCATCCATTCAGCTTCCCTCGGACGGGTTTTCCCCCCTGTTTTTATTATCATCCCCATTATTTCCCGCGGAGGTGGATCTCGCCTCCCCTCCCCTCTCCGCTCCTCGCACTCTTCCATTCGTCGCGTCACATGCAATATGAAGTTAAAAGATGCCTGCTCTAAAAACATATACCACCACTAAGGCCCTCCCCTTTATGACACGATGCAGGTCTGCTTTCTGTCTCCACCCTCTGAAATATGAAAGCAGACGTGGTGATGGACGCGCCTGGATGATGCTCAAGTTGTGCTTTTATTGATTGGGGGGTGGGGGTGGGGGGTGGAGAAAAATTGGGAATCACGTTGGACTTCCAGACAAACAAAAGTGAGAAATTATCATCTAGGAGAATAAACTGACGCCTCACTGCTTAACGAACTCCTTAATTACGCGTGAACGCAGCAGAAGCGCAGCTCCGTCCGCGCCGCCTGTGTTTGGGGTCTATTTCTCTTATCAAGTGTGTCGTTTTGAACCTCGTTTTGGCGCATGTGGGATTATAAAAAGTTTCGTGTAATCTCGTCTGGCTACCAGTATTCGTTTGACACAAAGCCCCCGGCGGAGACTGCGGCCTTCGCTCATGCGCCTGGATCAAGTGCGCACATCCACTATTCTCATTGTGTGCGTCTTTGATACACAGCAGTCCAGGAATGTGGACCAGGGGGGTGAAGACCGTGCAAATCAGCTTTTACTGTCACCGCCGAGCCCAGAGCCCGCAGACAAGAGCCAAGAAAGGGGGTCTGGGTCACTTGATTATCATAATAATCAGATCGCGGGGATAAAAATCTCCTTTGAATAAATTACTGCTTCAATAGGAGGCGCGACTGCCAAAGAGACAACTTTGTCAGCCCCCGGTTTGTTGTCGGGGGGTTCTCTCAGCCTACCAATGTCCCGGGCTCCCCTTTTCTTTCTCTCCAAATTTTGGACGCTTTCCTGGAGATCAAACTCTAAATACGGCTACTGTTTCTCTGCGCCCCTCGGCGCGCCCTCGCCGATGCCCGGTTACCGGGCAGGCGGGCCCCGCTCCCCTTGGGAAAGCGGAGTGGTCGGTGGTGGGTAATGGGCGCAGGCCCGGGCACAATAGCCGGGGTGTACACCATCTAGCCACCCCCCCTCTCACTCTCACGTCTCCTCCTCCCTCCTCTTCATCCCTGCTCTGGCGGCTGCATGGGAACCCGGGCACCGAGGTGCACCAGGGGCCGCTCAGCATTGTGGTGCCACATCCCGAGTTCATTAGCACCCATCAGGCCATTTCTGCAGGGGCTTGGCGGTGAACCCCCCCCCCACTCCACCTCCGTCACCTCCTCCTCCTCCTGCCGCTGCTCAGGTTCAACTCCAGCTCCTGGAACGGATCGGAACGTTACGCATGAATTTATTGTTTATTAAAGTTTATCATCATAATGACCAGAATTTAAACCTCAACTCCTCCAGAAGTAAAACCGACACGTTTGGCTGTTCGATCAGAAGTGGAAGAGTTCACAGCTTTGAGATAAATTAGTAATAAATCAATTAAAATAAGTTTGTGTTATTAGAATGGAAGTGCCGAAGTTTGTGTGTGGTGACGTCATCAGAAGGTTTTGCCAATCCATGGAGAGAATGATGCGGTGTTTCCAGACTTTCATCTTCAGGATAGCAAACAATCAACAACAGCTCAGAGTAAATAAAGACCTGTTGACTGTTTACATCAGTTCATTGATTAGTGATCGGTGAAACGTGAGTGATTGTTTTAAAGACTGAATATATTTGAGGTTGACTCCAGAAGACGAGACTTCTGTTTGTAAGAATCTTGGATGTTCTGGTATTTTACCAAATAAACCTCAAGTATAGACAAACATCACTGATTAACGCTCATGAGACGAGTCTGGTCCGGTTTGTCTACCAGGGAGAAGAGACACGTGACTGACTGCTCACCGAGCCACCTGCAGTATATAGTAGTAGTATAGAAGTAGTGTAGTATTGCAGTAGTATTATAGTACTATAGTAGTATTATAGTAGTGGTAATTTGTTTGTATTATAGTAAAATATACTAATAGTAAGATTACCAGTAATTGTAGTACTAATAGTAACAGTGGTAGTAATAGTACAAGTATTAATAGTAATACTATCACTAGTAGTACTAGTAGTAATAGTGATAGTAGTAGTAGAAACAGTACTATTAGTAACAGTACTAGTAGTCGTACTACTAATAGTTGTAATAAGAGTACTAGCAGCAGTCGTACTAGCAGTAGTGATACCACTAATAGTACTAGTAGTACTGCTAGTAGTAGTAGTTGTAATAACAGTACTACTACTACTGTTAGTGGCAGTAATACTGCTAGTTGTTACAAGTACAGTGCACCCTCACACATTCATGCATCAACGCTTGTGACCTCACCTCATCGCGGATTTTTGGTTGGCAGTCACGTGATACCGTACTCGCATTCTATTGGCTGACGGCATCCGGAAGTGTGCTACCTTCCGTGAGTCTCGGACTTCCATGAGGCACAAAAGTGGTTTAAACAGTCTATCGGAGTGTGGAAAAAGGTAATACAGATAGAAGGTGGTTTAATTTTAGTATGGGAAGGGTTCATGATGGTTTAAATTACCGTAAATAAGAAGATAAAGTTTGTCGCTATATCGCGGAATGTGCTAGTCGCGTGTGGTTCCTGGAACGCATTAACCGCGAGGAACCAGGGTGCACTGTAGTAGTATTACTGCTACCAGCAGTACCATTACTAGCAGCAGTAGTGGTAGCAATAGTGGTAATAATAGCACTTGTAGGAAGACTCACTCCTTTCATCTATACACAGAAGTAATTTTAAAATACGTCCAGGCTAACGGAAATTTTCTGGAACAATGCAAAGTTGTTGTTTTTTTCGTGTGTGTGTGAGAGAATGTTAGTCGTCTACTGGACCAGGGTTGGACCAGTCTCCACCTGGATTTAATGAGTCAAATCTGAGCCTCCTTTTGGATAGTCTACGTCGTTCAGCGCCGGGATGATGTCAGCCGACCTGATTATACTGATGATTCAGAGACAGATTCCAGGATGACGATACCAGGATTCGTTCAGGGGGTGGGAGACACCAGAGTTCAGACTTTTACCCCACTGAGAATCTTTGTGCAGTGGTCACATGACCATCATCAAGACAAGATCAGGATGATGAATAAATGCGACACTGGATGGAAATAAATCTTGTGACATTACAGAAGTATATCAGAACAAAACCACAGCTGTAATCAAAACTAAAGGCAGTCTAACAAAATATTAGAGCAGGGGACCTCTCCTTGGCGGCAATTTTTTTTTTTTGGCGGGGCGGTATATTTGTGATGTCATAAATAGCACCAGTAGCTCTGCTTCTGATGTCACAGATGTGAGCAAAAGATTGTGACGTTTATTGAACCTGTCAGTCAAAACCCAGGGAGGGAAACTTTGAGACAACGCTGGACCTCAGATTGATGTGTGACCTTAATGTCGTATTTTAAGTCCTAGATCTTTCATCATTTCAGTCCATCTACTCATCATACGTACATCATCAGACACCACGTGACTTCTACGCTGGCGTTGATTCGTCCACTAGAGGGCGGTGAAGAGTCAAAAGGGCTCAAAACAGACGATGAAGGTTATAGGAGGTTGTGACAATGTTCAAAACGCAACTCGGTAAAAGAAGAAAAAAAGAAACAGTTCTTGACTTTTATTCTTCTTTTTCATCGTTTCTGTACTTGTTTGTCGTGCTTTGCTTGTAGGCACACTGCCCCCAGCGGTCGCTGGTGGTATTGCACACCATGTTTATAAATACAGAAAGCAACCCAGAGTTTGTCTGTAAGGCTCGATATCAACAGGCAGACAACAGGATGCAGGCTGAATCAGATTCATCAGGACCGTTCTGATCATGTCCTGGTTCCAGTCCAGATACGGATCTGATCAGGATCTGTGATTGATCAATACTGTGATCACTGATGTCATCAATCAGCACCAGAGAGGAGAGACGAGGATGACCAGCAGATCAACCTTCAGTTGAAGTGAACGCCGCTACTGTTCCGTGACGTGTTCACACCAGAACCAGATCCAGTAAATGAAACCCGTCGGTACTGGATCTGATCTGAACCGTTTCCTCCTCTAAAGGAACTCTTGTTTGTTGATTTTCCTCCTTAGAGGCTTTTATTCGTTCCAGGTTCCTTGTTTGGCGCCTCCTCTGCTCCTCAGGAGGCACCAAAGAGGAAAACCTCCGGGAGCGTTCAGCTGCTGAGCAGCATGTCAAACGCCTCCATGAATGAGAACCAGCACAAAAAACAAAACAAAAAAAAAACAGGAATGAAAGAAGCAAACGCTTCGAGGTTGGAAGATAAAAAGCTTTTCTTCCTGTTATTTGTTTGTTTGTTGTTTTTATTTCCTGAACTCAGGACCGTTGACCTCTGAGGGCATCGTCTCCTTTCTTATCCTCTAAAATGCAGCTGAAACATTTCTAAATATCAGCATCAGATTATTTTTCCTGAAGAAATCATTTGATGCAAACCCCAATTATTTAATTCTGCTGTGTGAAATTCTACAAATCTCTTGTGATAGCTCACCTTTTCTCACCATTTAAAAATGGTTCATTAAACTCTGACAGAAGGCACGGAATATCAAAATCAAACAGTCCATAAAGAGAGAATGAAGCGTCTGGGGTTAAAATGGGCTGAACAAAGACGTTTAAATCATTTATCCATATCAGATATTTATTATAAACGAAATAATCCACTAATGCACACAAGAGGAGGAGGAAGAGGAGGATCAGGAACATACGGAGTTCTGCTGTGAGTCACATTTCAATCTAATAAATGAATAGAAACACTAGAACAAATCTTTGTCCAGTATGTTCACACCTCAACGTCTTCAAAAATACCTTCTTGTGCTTTTATTTTGAAATATGTTGACTTATAAAAAAAAAGCCAATAACAAATAAAAATACTTTTAATTTTGCTTCTGGTTTCTTTTTTCCTCTGAGGATGGGGCAATATCCCATTTTCCACCTTCACTGTAACATTAATAATGTTACTAATATTAGTAATAATAAAAACTTTCTTACAGGCTGTTGTCATGATTATTGTTGTTTACTTTAAACAAACTCCTCCCATCCTGA